>NC_090930.1:473763346-474020846 GCF_040938575.1 Ambystoma mexicanum
ATTGCCTGTAGAGCCCTAATAATAATAATAACTTAATACATATTAAAGAGGTAGCGCCAATCATGAAAGGCAGGTTGGTATTATTGGACACAAAAGGAGGAAACTGACAGGTTTGTTGGAATACAGGCCACGTTGTGACATGTTTGTTGATTTTGATAAGCTTTTCATTTAGACAAATGTGCAGATGTACGTGTTTCCAAACTGTTGCTCAGTGGATGCAAAGGATCAGAGTTCTTCGTTTGAAGTGAGGATTGTGGGAATTGTGTGGAAGGAGAGAATAACCAAGGGTTTAGTTGCTGGAGATATGATGCACTTGTTTGAAACATAGGGCCTCATTTCGACCCTTGCGCTGACGGAATGAAGGGGTGCGGTATGGGACCGGCCCCCTTCATTCCGTCTGGGCTGATTACGAGGTTCCCTTTGCGGGACCCGGATCAGATGTCTGGTAAAACCAGACGTCTTTTCCGGGCCCCGCGAGGGGAAGAGGGAGGTAACAACGGGACACTTGTAATGTGGCCGTTGTTACCTCCCTCCCCATTCCCATTGAGTCCTATGGGGGCTCAAATGGGGATGGGGAATGGTCCTGCAAGGAGGATTTACCGGGTCCTCCTATGTCAGAATGACCCGGTAAGTCCCTATTGCAGGAACCCGGTAATGGAGCCCGGTTTGGAGGCAGCCATGGAGCTAATAGCTAATAGCTCCATGGCTACCTCCAAACTCGTAATGAGGCCCATAGTGTGTGAATTTAGAAGAGGAATGAGGAGGTAGTGTTATAAACGTTATGGGTAATATAAAGGGCCTGAATTATCATTTTTTGACAGACCATTAACCAATGGAAGACCAAATAAGTACAGGGACAGTATTCATTCGGATCACTATCTTGGGATGGATGCCACCATGTCCTAGGATTATCCCTGTGTGGGTCTTTAGAAAACTGGATAGTTGTAGGTAGAGGCTATTTCATTATGGACTTTGACCTTATTCTTTGTAAGAAAAGTTGGGTAAACACTTCTAAGCCTCTCTCTATCCTCTGGTCCGACCAGTATTTTCTCCCCTTCTCAATTTTCCTTGAGACTTCATCACTCAGGGCTCAGAAATACTTTCAGCCATTTCGTCACTGGGGCAAGGATACCCCAGCCTTGATGGTTGCTCCCATTTACAGAGCGGGAGGTGGTGGTTGACGAAGAAGACCCTTGTACTGCACTAGTAAATGCTATTATTGGCACTGCCAATGTGCTGGCTCTTATCTTATCTTACCAACACTTGTAAAGCGCAGCATATGCCCAAAGGCATCATGGCACTCTGAAGCAACTGTCAGCTACTCGCCCTATCAGCTACTGTCAGCTACTTGCACTAAACCCTCGCCTCTTTGGTTTTCTACTGATCTTAGATTGCTTAAACAAGGTTGCCGTCTTGCAGAGCATAAATGGTGCATTGACTATAACTTGTGCGACAAATAGTCATACAAACAAGCACTTGTAGAGTACCAAACTTCTATTAAACTTTGTGCACACAGGCCCAGTGTAACCCTATTGGCTCTTTGTCTAAAAGATGCACAACATTCGGCATTCCATTGGGGCTGGCCAGGCTTGCTACTCAATTTCACAAATTTTGGAGCAACCCCTGATGGGAAAAAAACAGATTAGTTATTTCTGTTTGAACCAGTGACTAGTGAAATGGTCTCTGACTCTCTTTTAAAACTTAGGTCTGAATCTCCCATCGACCCAGTCCCCTTGCATACCATCCAAGCTCTTCATGATGTAGCCATCACATTATTTATGAATGCTTTGACCAAATTTCTACTCCTCACCAACAACACGGAACACCCAGACGTAAAGATCTGACTATCAACCACGAACTCTGAGGGGTTCACATCCAAGCTCACCTCCTGTGCGAAGTCCCTCGGGTTCCACGTCAACAAACCCCTCTCCTTCAAGACACACATAGGTAAAACCACTCAGACAGCTTGGTATCAGCTCTTCCTCCTGCAAAAAGTCAAGCCCTTCCACCCTCTGGACAGCTTTAGATTCACTGTTCAAGCACTGGTCCTATCCCACCTGGAGTGGGGGTATGCACTCCTCAAAGGCCTCCTGTCATCCTCCTTTGTGCCCCTGAGAATTGTCCTACACGCCGCTGCATGCCTCATCAAGGGTCTACACAGATGCAACCAGATCACCCCAGGTCATAAGCCAGTCACTCAAGCTACCTTATGGAGAAACTCTGCATCTTTGGCAGACAGCGTACCCCAGAAGCCAGGACATGTGCAGACTTGAAATCCACTGCTGCAAAAAGGAAAGAACCAGGAAACAAGCCTTCTCTGCCTATGCCCAAAGACTATGGACCTTCCTCCCCATCGGCATCAGACTCACCACAACGCTCCCACAATTCACAAAAGAACTCAAGACCCTCCTCATCAAGGAGTCTCTCCTCCTCAACACCTAGGCCATCATGTCACCCCTCTCGCAACTTGGTTCACTAAATGCCACCCGCCCTCTGCTCCATACCACCCGGTACAGCTGTATCCCTCCTCTGTCCCCTTCTGTATCCTACCCGCGCTGTATATCTGTTCTGTTGTTAGCACTGAAAAGTGCTGCGTTATGCATCTGTAATGTTCTCGAAGCTAGGTTTGCGCTTAATAATAATAATAATAATAATAATAATAATAATAATAATAATAATTCATTCACAACTGGGATGATCCCTGCTCCACTAAAACTTGCCATTGTGGTTCCCCTCTTGAAAAAGCCTCACGTGGACCCCTCTCTAGCGGAGAACCATCAGCAAATCTCCCGTCTTCCTGTACTCATGAAGTTGATGGAGGCTATTGTCACTCAATTGTCCAGGTTTTTAGAATCCAATCATCTCCTTCATTCATTTCAATCGTTTCAATTTGGCTTTCATGGGCAACAAGTCTGTAATGATTCCCATCCTGAATGTCATTGCTTAGTTTCAAGACTGTGGAGGGGTCAGAGTTCTATATCTCCACAGCTTTTGATAATAATGACCATGAAATTCAATTGCAAAGTTTGGAGACAATTGGGTTGGCAGGTCACCCGCTGAAATGGTTCAGATTTTTTTTTTGTGTGGCCAGTTTTAGACAATGTCTCTGCCTCCATTTAAATCTTCTCCAGTGACACTGACATGCAGGGTTCCTCAGGGCTCTGCCCTGTCCCCTCCTTTATTTAACCTATATCTGCATCCACTGGCTGACCTTATTGCTGAGCATGGGGTGCATTTCTACAGCTTCACAGACGGTGCACAGATTATTTTTCGTTTAAATACCCCAGGGTAGGAACCTCCATCCAAACTGCAGAACTGTTTGTCTACCATTGGGGATTGTATGGTCATGTACTGGCAAACACTCAATAGTGACAAAACAGAGGTGTCAGTGGTGGCTTCCCCTGCACCCGGGTCCCTATGGAGTGCTGATTACTCTCTTTCCTCTTTGGGACCATGTGCACCATCTGTGGAAGCTGTAAGAAGTCTTGTGACGAAGGAAAATGTTGTCATTCCTTCCGCTTGAGTCCCGGACGGAGGTGGTTACTTCTTCCATTATGGGGTACGTGGACTACTGTAATGGCATCTACTTGGGACAACCTGCCTTCTTTCTCCAACGCCTGCAGGTTCTGCAGAACTCTGCAGCTCATTTGGCCCTGTAGCCCAAAGGCTTTCCCATTCTTGGTCCTTGCTTCGCCAGTTGCACTGGCTCCCCATTGAGAGCCGGATTAACTTCAATATAGTGTGCCTGGTTCATCATGCCATTTTCAATACCGTAGCAGAATATCTGTGTTCCAAGCTGACTTTATACAAGCCAACTAGAACCCTGCGGTTCTCATCACAAATTCTACTGAACATTCACAGCTACTGAAGGGCTCGGGCCAGTGTCCAAATCTTTTCAGTCTTGGCCCCTATACTCAGGAACTCTCTTCCTTAGTCTCTTGTACTATGGGGTACGTGGACTACTGTAATGGCATCTACTTGGGACAACCTGCCTTCTTGCTCCAACGCCTGCAGGTTCTGCAGAACTCTGCCACTCGTTTGGCCCTGTAGCCCAGAGGCTTTCCCATTCTTGGTCCTTGCTTCGGCAGTTGCACTGGCTCCCCATTGAGAGCCGGATTAACTTCAATATAGTGTGCCTGGTTCATCGTGCCATTTTCAATACCGTAGCAGAATATCTGTGTTCCAAGCTGACTTTATACAAGCCGGCTAGAACCCTGCGGTTCTCGTCACAAATTCTGCTGAACATTCACAGCTACTGAAGGGCTTGGGCCAGTGTCCAAATCTTTTCAGTCTTGGCCCCTATACTCTGGAACTCTCTTTCTTAGTCTTTTGAAGATTTTACTGATCACCTTCAGTTTCTGAGAAATGTGAAATTTGAAAACGTATCTTTTCTGACTTCTAAGTGCCTGTTCAGTGGGTTTCTTCCCTCCATTATCTTTGCTGCTAGCGCATAGATCCTGTTTGGCCTTAGTTTGCTCTTTATAAATGTTCATACAATACAATGGAAGAACAGATGTGTTAACATTCAGCTAATTTGGAAGAATTGGACATAGAGTACTTTCTATTGGTCCTTTAGGTGTACAGATTGTACCGGGTTTGTACGGCAGATTTGTCCCCTAGGAATATGAAATTGCATACTGTGGTAATTGGTTCAGTCAGCACACACAGGTGCAGACACCAGAAGCAGCATCCTTTGTGCAAATAATGCTGACATCCCCAATATGTGTGGGCAATTTATTTGAGGCAATAGATGAAGAAATGTAATAAAATGAAGATTAAGAAGTATTTTTTTTATGTATTGTGTGAATTAGTTTAGCATAATTAAATCTTACATATGTATAAAAAATTATGTACACATATAAAATACTCATTCAACAGGACTCCATATAGCCATAAAATGATATAAGACATTGTTCATTTAGAAAAAATATAATTCAAATCAAATTAACCCCCGTCGTACTCATTGACACTGGGTTACACAATGAGTCTCATAACAAGTTTGGCGGTAGCCTTGCCGGTAAAACCGGCAGGCTGCCCCCAAACTTGCAAATGTTTCCGGCCCCTGGCAATGGAGAAATACAGGGCCAATACAACCCTGGCGCACCTCATATTTCCCCATTGCCAGGGGCCGGAAACCTTTACTCCCCATTCCCATTAATCGGAATGGGGAGGTCGTATGCACCAACACCATTAAGAATGGTCCGACCTGGCGGGTGAAAAGGCACCCGTGAGCAGAACTCGTAGTTTGCTGGTCCGGTAACTACGGTACCAGCAAGCTTACCGGTAGCATAGTGACCGGACCGGCAAACTTGTAATGGGGCGTAATGTCTTTATTTTCCAAAATGTTTCCTTCTTTAAGGTTTTTGGTTTATGTAATTCCGCAGAAGCAGAGGTCAGTGAGAGAATTCGAGTTTTTTTCATGGTATTTTGCAGGCATCCACCCTCAACTGGAATTGCCAACCAACCCACACCTCACCCACTAAGAAAAAAACATACCATGCCACACCTTAATTTCAACAAAAGTATTACGGAATAAACAAGATAAAAAGAACAAAGAAAAAACACAAAATATTATTTACCCAACAATATATTCCTACATTCACCTAACATTCAAACATTGATCGAATGCTTTTACTTGTGGGGGCACATTGCTTCAGTTAAGTCCCTTTACAATGGAGTCAACAGTTTGTCCTGGAGTGTTATGTCATTTCCCATTACTGATTGATCTCTGCTCCTTAACAAATTCATTTTAGGCACATTGTCATTCCCCTATCGGACACATAGTTATGACACTTAGGGCCTGATTTGCAAACACAATTTTCAATGGAAAAATCCCATTGGAAAACGCTTTGTAAATCCGGCCCTTAGTGACTACCTTCAAGGACCATCTTCCTCTTACCATAACATAACACCTGCACATCAACAATAACCAAGCTATTTCTTTATAGGCAGCAAGTTTAAAATGCCAAATTAATGCAGTCCTGCCTTGCTCTCCCAACCTGACATGGGTTACACATCTGTACCATTTGCTCCAACATCTGCACTTGTAACTGTTTTGTGTTAATGTTTCTGGGCAACACGAAATTATTTTCTGGTGTTGTATGAACTCACCTGTTATTTCATGGGGTTGGTGCATTGGTGGCTTGTGCAGTCTACTGTCTTATAGTGTTCACTCATATTAATGAAAGTCAATTGTTCAACCTGAGGCATTGATAGAAGGACACAACGTGCAAGATTTACAAAAATGTGTGTTTAATGGGACTTTCCCATTTGAAAACATTTTTATAAATCAGGCCCAAACGCTTTGACTAGGGCACTTAATGCTATTTTGTTCTGTGCACTAACAGGGGAGGAGTTTATGATTTTGATAGCCACTCATATACATGCTTTGGGCCACACAGGTCACTTAGGGAAGAAATATTGTAGTGGATCATCATTCCTTCCCCACTGGCATGTGTCATGCCAATTGTCATCTGCTGTATGTTCCAGATTCAAACATTGAAGAATCCTGACTCATAGAGGATGCCTTCCAAGCAACTCATTAGTGTACAGTTGTCTGGTTTGACAGAGTATCTTTCTATTTCTGGGACCTCCGAACGCAAATGACATGCTACTCAACAATGGTTCCTTTAACCTTTAAGGGTAGGTCAAGATGTGACCCCAAAGGTCCTTCTATGTTGGCTTTCATTGTGTCTTTGTGGGAGCAGTTCTTCTTCCAACTCTGCTTTGTCTATGATTCCAACAAAGTCATGCTCTCTCACCATTGTGGACAGGTTCAGCTCCATCCACCATGTTCAACAATATCAGCCCCTCACTTGGGAAACAGAGCTCAGGATTGTGCAGTGAATTGCTTCCTCAAATGTTTGCAGCACATATTGGGCTTCAATGGAAAGTGACTAGGTGTGAAAAAGGAACCATCCAGTACTCAATCTTGATTGCTTGTGCAACAATGATAGGGCTTGCTGATGATTGTTCCAAAAATGATGCAAAGGTGGGTGGCAGGATCTTTGTAGCAGCTGGTTATGTGAGGGATGCACTTAAAGTCTTACTCCTTACCAATCAGGTGCATGGTACTGCATGTCACAGACTCATGAATCACCATGTGTGACTTGTGTAAGGAGTAAAGAAAAGACTTCTTCATTGGTCCGAAATAAAGGAAATGAAGGGAGGCTTTGAGTAAATTTAATCTAATTAAGTAATGTCTTCTAAAAACAGTTGAAGGCTTCAGAAGTGACCAAAACAAATGTAAAGAGTGTGTTAATAGTGTTGTGGGATGTTTTTACCCATGCATCCAAGCCCTACCACAAAACTGTGCATTACTGGCATTGAAAACATCATGATGGCCAGGACTCACCAGAAAATGCACAGGGAAAACATGAAAAATAAGTTGCCATCCATTTTGCCTCTGTCAAATATTAATACAAGAGACCATTGCCAGGCCCTAACCTTGGGCTACACACAGAGCTAAAACCAGTGCAAGAAAGATGGTGCTGTTCAAAATCCTTTCTTTTTGAAATGTATTAATTCAAGACAACTCCTAAAAAAATAGGTGCAGTACCGGCATTGGACACTAACCGCAGCTAGCGGTCTAAACTCTGACAGGAGAACTGTATTTCAGTAGCTGACAAAGGAGCATGAGCCAGCCTGGACTTCAAAGCCTTGCTGGGTAATGGAAATTCTTAACACCTGTGGTTCCCAGAAGAATTAAATCAATTAATTAATAATTCAAGTAACAGTCCAAGAGGCTGGGAAACCTTCTCACCTCAGAGACCCACACCAGGAGGCAGGATATCACATGGCCCTGTTGATTGAGAGGGAGCCGAGCTTAAAGAAGGACACTCAGACCTTGCATCTAATCATCCCAATGGTCTTACTTGATCCCAGGCAGGCATCACGTATGCACGCAGTAAGGGCATACATAGATAACGGGGCCGTAGGAAACTATATGGACCACGAATTGGTGTCAAGGATGAATCTACTTCTTTGCAAAAAGACCACTTTGGATGTCATCACCACAGTTGATGGAACTGAGATTGCCTCAGGGCCTGTAACTCATTCCACTACAGAGATGACACTGTTGAGTCAAGATGGGCAATCGAGAGACTATTGTGTTTGATCTAATCAAAGCCCCACAGTTCCAGATAATACTGGGGATGCCATGGTTGGAAACACATAATCCTTGTATAGAATGGCGAGAGAAGAGAATAACCTTCCCGGATTGTGCACACACCTGTTACCCAGAGAAAACTTTGAACAAAGGCCTGGCTACAGTCGTTAACCCAATCGTGCAGTTACCTCAGGAATACCAAGAATTTCAGGATGTTTTTCAAAAAGAACAGGCCAATACATTACCTCCTCACAGATCATACGATTGTCAAATCGACCACCTACCCGGTGCACAACCCCCATGCAGTAGAATCTACGCCCTCACGGAACCTGAAAATATTCACCTACAGCAATACTTGGTCCAATACCTTGCTAATGGCTTTATTCATCCTTCCAAGTCTCCTGCATCCTCAGCTTTATTCTTCGTGCCAAAAAAGGAAGGTGACCTTAGAACGTGCATAGATTACCGCGCATTAAATCAGATTACGGTAAAAAACCGATACCCATTGCCTCTGATCCCCGAATTACTAGACCAAGTAAAGGATGCTTGTATCTACACTAAGTTAGACGAATGGAAGACTGCCTTTCGCACCAAGTACGGATTATTCGAATATCAGGTGATGCCCTTCGGGTTGTGCAATGCACCAGCAGCCTTCCAGTATTTCATGAACAATGTCCTTTGTGAACTCATTGACGTCTGTGTCGTCGTATACACAGATGATATTCTAGTGTACTCCTCCTCAGAATCAGACCATGTTAAGCACATGCGTGCAGTCCTTGAGAAACTACGCCAGCACAAGGTATATGCAAAATTGGAAAAAAGTGTTTTTCATGCTACGGAAGATGAATTTCTTGGATTTATCCTGACTCCAAAGGGAGTCCGAATGGACTCTCGAAAGGTGGACGCAATTCTCAAGTGGACATCACCCAGTTCAGTCAAAGGGGTACAAAGCATGGTCAGATTTTCTAATTTCTACCACAGATTCATTCCGGACTTCTCCCATTTTGTACACCCCATCACAGCACTTTTGCGAAAAAACAAACGCTTCTGAAACAATTAGGTACTCACGAATGTCCAGAAACAGCAGAGGTGTAGAATTGGCTCTGAAGTAAATAGGTAATTCCCCCAAAGTGTTCAGAGGCCAGAAAACTGGACTCAGTGCACCCCGGGGGCAGCACCCTTGGGAAACCCTCGTGGGGAAGAAAAAACAATTCTGTCTCTTAAAGGATGGTGTCTCCAAAGTAGTTGTGGAAGAATGGTAAGTACTGCAGGCTGAGGAAGGAATGGTTCCAGGAATCCGCTCGGTGAGGAGGAGTCGAGCAGTGACGTGGATGGAAGCCCGAGTACAGCAGGCTGAGGAAGGAACGGTTCACGAATCCGCTCGGAGAGGAGAAGTCGAGCAGCAACGTGGAAGGAAGCCCGGTCGTGCTCAATGCTGTAGAAATAGAGTAAGGGTATAGGAAAGAAACGAGGTAAGAAGTAGCGTAGAAAAGAAACCGCACACGAGTGCACGAGGAAGGAAAGCAAGATGAGTAATAAGGAAATACGGAAGGTAAGGAAAAGGTAGAATTGAGGAGAAGAGGCTTAGAGAAGTTGTGCAGCAGAATGCTAGAAAAGGCACCAGTGCAAACAGCGAGGTGAAGCGAACAGAAGCGATGCGTGTTGCCCAACCATAGAGAGCAATTTATCGTGATAGTATCTGGAGTGGCATATTGCTGCTACTTCGTACTAAGGACCATCTTGAGTATCCACTGGAGGGGGAGTATGATTGAAGCCCCTATTGAACCTATCCGGTATCTGTGTCTTGAGTTGAGAGACATGAAAAGAAACCGCACACGAGTGCACGGGGAAGGAAAGCAAGATGAGTAATAAGGAAATATGGAAGGTAAGGAAAAGGTAGAATAAGTCGAGGCGGAACTCAGATAGAGTGCGCAGGGCGCAGAATTGAGGAGAAGAGGCTTAGAGAAGTCTCAACGGTTGTGCAGCAGAATGCTAGAAAAGGCACCAGCGCAAACAGCTAGGTGAAGCGAACAGAAGCGACGCGTCTTGCCCAACCATAGAGAGGAAGATATAGAATGGGCAGACGCGGTCGCCATGTTGGAAAAAACTAGAACGGTAATCGTCTTGTGGTAATAGTGCTGATAAGCCGCCATCATGAGTTCCATTGCTGGTATCTTGAATGACTCATTCTCCATTTCCGCCAAGCGTGTCGAGCTGAATTCTTGACAGTAATCCCTCCCCGTGGGGTGATTGTCCAGGTTTCCAGGGGTGAGAGCGATGGAATTTGTTTACCAGTCTTGAGGCATGAACTGATGAAGCGTTTTCCCAAGTCCTGTCTGATGGATTGTAGCCTTTCCAATCGATTAGGTATTGCAATTTATCGTGATAGTATCTGGAGTGGCATATTGCTGCTACTTCGTACTCAGGACCATCTTGAGTATCCACTGGAGGGGGAGTATGATTGAAGCCCCTATTGAACCTATCCGGTATCTGTGTCTTGAGTTGAGAGACATGAAAAACATTATGAATCCGGTGCCAGGATGAAGGGAGACGGATTTTATATGCTACCTTCCCGATGGCCTCAATAATGGGAAATGGTCCAAAATACTTGGGGGTAGTTTCGATGGTACCAAATGTTTAGGATGGTATTTAGATTAGAGCCATACTAAATCCTTAGTCTTGTAGGTTGGTTCCTGTGAGCGTTTCTTGTCAGCTTGTTGTTTTACCCAGTCTCTGGTTTCAGAAAGGGTAGCAAGGGCTGTAGCATGTCCTTTCTGGATGTCGGAGACTAACTCATCTACCGCTGGTATTTTGGTGGATCGAGGAGTTACGGTAGGGAACCTGGATGGATGGAATCCATATGTGCATAAAATAGGTGTCATTTTGATGGCTGTGTGAAAGGAATTATTATATGCGAATTCAGCATATGGTAGAAGAAGGCTCCAGTTGTCTTGAGCAGCTGACACAAAACAACGCAGATACTGTTCTAAGGATTGATTTAATCTCTCCGTTTGCCCATTGGATTGTTGGTGATACCCAGAGGTGAGGTTTCTTTGTATACGTAAGGTTTTGCATAGTATTTTCCAGAAGGAGGAAACATATTGTGAACCTCTGTCAGATATGATGTATTTTGGAAGTCCATGGAGACGGAAGATAGTTTGTAAAAAACAGGATGCCATCTGAGCTGCTGAAGGTAATCGGCTCATGGGAATGAAATGTGCTAGTTTGGTCAAAGTATCTATAGTCACCATGATGGTTGTATTGTTTGAAGAAGGTGGTAAATCTACAATAAAATCTGTAGATATGCACTCCCATGGTTAAGTGGGAAGCTTAGGTTGTACCAACCGCCCTCTAGGCAGATGTCTAGGAACCTTAGATTGTTGGCAGATGGAGCAAGAGGAAACATAATCCTTGACGTCTTGTGTTACTCCAGGCCACCAAAAGTGTCTATTGATGAGTTCCAGGGTGGTTTTGATTCTTCTACGTCCTGCGACTTTATGGTCATGACACATATGTAATACTTTCTTTCTTGGTATACCTTCAGGTATGTATAGTTGGTTAGCTCGAAAGTAGAGTCCGTCTTCCATTCTCAGTTCATGATCACTGATTTCTTTCTGATTCAGATCTTGGCATTGTTTTCGTATAGTTTGAAAATAAGAGGATACATAGTATAGAAAAGTGACGTGTGACCACATCTTTTCTGGGAGGAATGATAAAGTATTGTGTGAACTTCTGGAAAGAGCATCAACGATTTGATTATTGGTTCCCGGTATGTAAGTAAGGACGAAGTCATAGGATGAAAAGAAATATGCCCACCGAGCTTGTCGACTGTTTTGGCACTCCATGTTTTGTAACACTCTCAAGTTCCTGTGATCTGTACAAATTTGAACAGGATGCTGAGCCCCTAAAAGGAGGTGTCTCCATTCCTGGCAACTCCTTTTTATAGCTAAGAGTTCTTTTTCAAGTACGGTATAATTGCGTTCGGATTCTGTCAGGGATTTTGACATGTAGGCAACCGGATGTTCGATTCCCTTCTTTCGAAACTTGCTTGAGTACTCCTCCTATGGCTGAATCCGAAGCATCGGTTTCCAATATATAGGGTTTTGTCTGATCTGGTAATCGTAAAATTGGTGCTGTAGAGAAGGCTATTTTGAGACCTTCAAAAGCTTTCTGAGCGGTTGAATTCCACTCAAAAGATTTTCCTTTTTGAAGAAGAAGAGTGAAGGGTTTGATGATTCTAGAAAAATTTGGAATAAACGTTCGGTAGAAGTTAGTGAATCCTAAGAACCGATGTACTTCCTTTATGTTCTGAGGAGGTTTCCATTTGTAGATAGCTTCTACCTTCCTTGGATCCATGGCAGCTCCTTCTGCAGATAGAATGAAACCCAAAAGGGGATACTGGGTAGATGGAAAGAACATTTTTCAATTTTGGCAAACAATCGATTTTGATGAAGCCGTTCTAGAACTTCAGAGACATGGATGTTATGTTCTTGTAGATTGTTAGAAAAAATGATGTCATCCAAGTATACGATTAGCGTATGAAGGAGTAAGTCCGCAAATATGTGATCTACAAAACGTTGAAAGACTGAAGGGGCATTTGCTAGCCCAAAAGGCATCACACGATACTCGTAATGTCCGAAAGGCGTGCGGAAAGCTGTTTTCCGTTCATCTCCTTTTTTAATTCTGATCAGATGATATGCCTCTCTAAGGTCGAGTTTTGTAAAGATAGTTGTGCCTCGGACAGCTTTCAGAAAATCCTGGATAAGGGGCAGTGGGTATCGATCCTTGTGTGTAACTTTGTTTAGGCCTCTATAATCGATGCAAGGATGGAGCTCTTTACAATCTTTTTTGGGGATAAAGAAAAGTGAAGCACCTGCAGAACTTTTAGACTCTGTAATGAGACCATGACGCAAGTTGGTTTGTAGGTATTCCTTTAAGGCAACCTTCTCGGGAATAGAAAGAGTGTACATGCGACCAAAGGGTACTTGCCCATCTGGTAGTAATTCGATAGAACAATCGTCCTTTCTGTGGGGTGGTAATTCCTTGTATTCGTCATTTGAGAAAACAGAGCTGTACTTGTGGTAACATTCCGGCGGTAGATTCAGGTTGGATATGGTAGACAATACCGGGTTCTTGTCCGGGGATGTAGTACTAGTATACAAGCCCACCACTCCTTTGGGTAGGCAGGAATGCAAGCAGTGTTCGGAACCCAAAAACAATGTTCCTGCAGTCCAATTGATGAATGGGTTATGTTTAACAAGCCATGGGAGACCTAGTATAAGTGGATAATGGGCGGCCTTTATCAAATCGGATGATAACTCTTCTTCATGTGTAGAAATCTTCATGGTGAGAAAGGTTGTGTTTTCTTTAATTGGTCCTGATGATAAAGGGTTTCCATCTACTCTGTCCACTGGCAGACTCAGGATTTTAGCCACCCGGGGTATGTTGTTTCTAAATGCCCATTCGGAATCCATAAACAATCCCGTTGCACCACAATCTACTAAGGCGGGTATTTGTTGGATGTGCTTGTCTAGGAATTGTAGAGACACATTGATTACCACCATCTTATGGTGAGTTGAGGTTGTTTCCTGGGAACTTTGTACCAAAGACCCACTCATGGTTCCCTTCATGGGTGGGAGTTGTCGTTTCCCTGACGTCTAGGAGTAGTCAGGTGGCAGTCTTTTAGAACATGTTTATCGGAACCACAATACATGCATAATCCTAATGTTCTTCTTCTTTGTCTTTCTTCCGGTGTTAACTGTCCACAAGCTATACCCAATTGCATAGGTTCCCCGGATTCTTGGTTCTTACTGGTCCTACGAATATCTGACTTGTAAGGTACTAGCGGTGGACGTGATTTCCCTTTCTTTCTTTCTAGATTTCTTTCTTGTATGCGGTAATCCAACTGGAGTACTAATGTAACCATTTCCGCAAAATTGTGAGGTCTAGGAACTCTAGAGACTTCATCTTTAAGTTCTTCACATAGATTCCGGCGGAATATGGTCAGGAGGGCATCATCAGCTCATGCCGTCTCATTGGCTAATTGTTTAAACTGTGTGATGAAAGTTAGGATATCAGTGTTCCCTTGCTTCAGATCCAATAGATTTTCTTGTGCTGACACCACTAATTCTTTTCTTCCAAACATGGCTTGCAGACTGTTGGTAAATCCTGCGTAGGAATCCATTAGCTGATTGTTGGTGGTGACTAGTGGTGGAGCCCAGGCCAGGGCGCTGCCGGCGAGATTAGATATCAAAAAACCTACTTTAGCTCTATCGTTTGGAAAAAACAAGGCTTTCAAAGCAATTTGCACCAAACAAGAGTCCAAGAATTGTTTTAGTTTTTTAGGGTTGCCATCATATTTTCCCATGGGTAAGGATCCTGGTGGAATCTCTGACCTGTTTGCAACCATTTGTCTCAACGTAGCATTTTCGTTTCTTAACGTCTGCACTTCAGTATTGAGACTCTGCATGGCTGCCATTACTTGTTGCATCTGCTGTTCCATATTTTGTTTCCTTTCTGGGCGTCGCTTTCTGTAACAATTAGGTACTCACGAATGTCCGGAAACAGCAGAGGTGTAGAATTGGCTATGAAGTAAATAGGTAATTCCCCCAAAGTGTTCAGAGGCCAGAAAACTGGACTCAGTGCACCCCGGGGGCAGCACCCTTGGGAAACCCTTGTGGGGAAGAAAACCCAATTCGGTCTCTTAAAGGATGGTGTCTCCAAAGTAGTTGTGGAAGAATGGTAAGTACTGCAGGCTGAGGAAGGAACGGTTCCAGGAATCCGCTCGGTGAGGAGGAGTCGAGCAGCGACGTGGATGGAAGCCCGAGTACAGCAGGCTGAGAAAGGAACGGTTCAGGAATCTGCTCGGAGAGGAGGAGTCGAGCAGCGACGTGGAAGGAAGACCGGCCGTGCTCAATGCTGTAGAAAAAGAGTAAGGGTATAGGAAAGAAACGAGGTAAGAAGTAGCGTAGAAAAGAAACCGCACACGAGTGCACGAGGAAGGAAAGCAAGATGAGTAATAAGGAAATACGGAAGGTAAGGAAAAGGTAGAATAAGTCGAGGCGGAACTCAGATAGAGTGCGCAGGGCGCAGAATTGAGGAGAAGAGGCTTAGAGAAGTTGTGCAGCAGAATGCTAGAAAAGGCACCAGTGCAAACAGCGAGGTGAAGCAAACAGAAGCGATGCGTCTTGCCCAACCATAGAGAGGAAGATATAGAATGGGCAGACGCGGTCGCCATGTTGGAAAAAACTAGAACGGTAATCGTCTTGTGGTAATATCGCTGATAAGCCGCCATCTTGAGTTCCATTGCTGGTATCTTGAATGACTCATTCTCCATTTCCGCCAAGCGTGTCGAGCTGAATTCCTGACAGCTTCTTGTGGACCGAAGAGGCTGAAAAGGCCTTCTAAGAGTTGAAAGCGAAATTCACATCAGCACCTGTCTTAAAGCATCCACGTCCTGAGCTTCCATACATAGTAGAAACTGATGCATCCAGTTTAGCCATGGGAGCTGTCCTGTCCCAGAAGGATCCTGAAACCGGTCAAATTCACCCAGTAGCGTTTTGGTCCAGAAAGTTTTCAGCACCTGAGTTAAACTATGCAATTACCGGTAAAGAGCTATTAGCTATCAAATCCGCCTTTAAGGCTTGGCGGCACTACCTTCTTGGTGCCAGGCATACCATTACCGTAATCACTGATCACCGGAACCTGCAGTATTTAAAAACAGCCAAAGCCCAATCATCGCGACAACTTCGATGGGCATTGCTCTTTGCCAAATTCGATTTCGTGATCACTTTTCGACCAGGCCGCAAAAATGGCAAAGCAGATGCCTTATCCCGAATAGGGATGGGAGAAGCATATGCAAACCCGGAACCGGTGCCAATAATTCCCGAGCAAAGAATTCTTGGCATAACTACTCTACAGACACTAGAAGATATTCATTAAAAAATCCAACAACTCTTCGATCCAGCAACCCTGCAGGACTGGGTAAAGAAAGGCCTGGGCTACTCAGTCGTCAATGACCTACCTCACTATCAAGGACTACTATTTCTTCCACACAAGGAAATACAAGAACTAGTCATCTCCAATTACCATGACACCCTGATGGAAGGGCACCCAGGTATCACAAAAACTGAAGCGAAAATTAAGAGACAGTTCTGGTGGCCCACTTGGCGAAAAGACGTAAAGTCATTTGTGATGTCTTGTGGCATTTGCGCCCAAAACAAAAGCCAGAAGAAAAAGCCTGCTGGCCTTTTACATCCTTTGGATATTCCACCTACACCATGGCACACCTTGTCTTTACACTTTATTACAGATCTACCTCCATGTAATGGATTTAACACCATCCTAGTTATTGTGGATCTTTTTTCCAAGATGGTCCACTTTATTCCTTTAAAAGGATTACCTTCCGCTTCAATTTTGGCCAAGGAGTTCCTCGAAAACATTGTTCCGTATTGGTCTCTGACCGAGGCAGTCAATTCATTTCACAATTTTGGAAGAAATGTTGTCAATTGGCGCAAATCGACGTGAGGTTATCAACCAGTCACCATCCCCAGATCTATGGTCAGACGGAGAGGACCAACCAGACCCTTGAACAGTACCTACGTTGCATGCTGCACCAGACCGAAAGAAATTGGAAGGATATTTTATGGATTTCCGAATATGCATACAATAACTCAGTACAATCTGGAACCGGACAAAGCCCCTTCTATACCATATACGGACATCACCCTCGAACCTCAGAATTCGATTCGCCTCAGCAATTAGAAATGCCTGCAGTTAGTCATTTACACTCTACTATTACACAAGCCTTTAAGGAGGCAACAGAATATTTGAAACAAGCGAAAGGGAAATATAAGAAAAATGCTGATCAACATAGAAGCGATGCTCCCCGATATCAGATTGGGGATCAAGTTTGGCTGGCTACAAAACACATACCTCTAAAAGGAACTCAGACTTTTAATCCTAGGTATTTGGGACCTTACACTATTAAGGCCATTATCAACCCGGTGGCCATCAAGTTGGAATTACCCTCTAATATGCGGATCCATCCTGTCTTTCATGTTTCACTTCTGAAACCAGTTCAACCCGGGACAAGACGTGCCAAACCACCTGACCCCATCCTAATAGATGGAGAACCTGAATTCGAGGTAAAGAATATCCTGGGCTGGATGGGCTTGATCCGGATGCCCGGGGGTAGGCATCATGACAGCACTCCCCCCCAAGGCCCCTCCTAAAGTTGTTCTTCCCCTTGGCCCTGCTTTGTCTGGGAAGTTCTGATGGAATTTCTTCACCAACCGAGGTGCATGAACGTGGTCACTAGGCTCCCATGACCTTTACTGTGGTCCGTAACCTTTCCAGTCGATTAAAGTCTTGATTTAACCAACTTAGTTAACCTAAGCCTAGTGACCACGTTCATGCACCTCGGTTGGTGAAGAAATTCCATCAGAACTTCCCAGACAAAGCAGGGCCAAGGGGAAGAACAACTTTAGGAGGGGCCTTGGGGGGAAGTGCTGTCATGATGCCTACCCCCGGGCATCCGGATCAAGCCCATCAGCCCCGGGAGCAGGCATCCAGACATTTACAAAAACCCCAGCATCCCCAGCTAAGGGCTGTCTGGGTTCGGTCCTGGCGCTGTAGGCACCGGGCTCATAATAAAAATCAGTCCTGGCGCCATAGGCGCCAGGCTCATAGAGATTACTTACCTCATGCAGACCATGCTGCAAATAAATCCAAGCCAACGTGAGGCCTGGATGGGACTATGTTACTACAGGGACTATTTTTTACTTGGGTGTGGTCTTGGGGAACTTCTTTCTTGGGACTACTTTGGAGGCTATTTAAACCACGCCCAAACAGCAGCACATGCTTCGTGTTATTCTGCATCCAGCAGCCTGACTCTCACCATGCCTGCAGCCAGCATCCAGTCTTCTGCCACGCCTGCGTGCCTACAGCCAGCATCCAGTCTTCTGCCACGCCCGCCTCGAATCCGGAGCTCCTAGAATAAAGAGGAAGAAAAGGACAAGGTTAGAAAACAAACTTATTTCAAATTCCTCATCTGATTCCGGATCCATTTCATCTCTCGACCTGGAAAGTATATCAGTCCTGCACGCGTCGCTTCGCCAGCTCCAGCACAGCGCCATACTCAACAGTTCTCACAGCATCTTTGGATCCGGCACTGTCTCCATCATTTCTTTACCATACTCCGGCACCTAGGGGCTCAAGAATAACAAGGTGAGCCAAGGGAATCAACAAATACCTCTTACCACCATAGACTTACCTGATTTACCACCGGCGGTATTATTCTCCATATCTTCATATGCCGCGTCTGTAAAGAGGGACAAAAACAACACGTTAACGCATGCAATAGTTACCGGACAGCGTTGGGTATCACAGACTCTTACCTGAACGCCAGCAGCAGCTACGAGACCTTCTTCTCACGAACTCAGTTGCAACTTAAGGAAGGAAGGGGACAAGAGTGAACCTCGGGCACATTGAACTCTTTGAACTTGATACTTAACAATCCCGCCTGGGACTTCAAAGTCAATGCTTACCGGAACTCTCCCAACGCCTTCAAACCAGTGAAGTAACTGGTATCAACGCGCCCCTGCAAGACACGCAGGATGGAGAGCTCATCTTTTACAAAAATAAGGTGAGGTTACTAAGGGGATATCAGAGGTGATTAGTGGGGGAGAGCGAGAACAGTTGGGAGGCCATCACTAAAACCCACAGGTGGCTAATCCCTGTCTCCACTTGCAGGAAAATACTTCTTCGGGTCCAGCAGACAAGACTAGGCGGGACAGTCCAGACAGTCATCTCTGCACTACGCATCACGTTGACGGAGACCGCAGCTGTCCGGGTCCGATCGACACCCCTGTGGGGTCCAGGTGAGCGTAACACCTCCCTTAACTCTTCTGTTCACTCCATCCTCTCACTCCCTCTATATATTCTCAATTCCAACTCCTTCACCCTGAACCAGGGTGGGCTCCTTTTTATAGCTATGGTCTGGGTGTGATTTTCCCAATAATGGTTACATTGAGGAACACCTATCGGCTTACTTTCCTTTCAATCTTATTCAGCTTGTATTGTAAGACCTATCTCTAATGTATGGCAGCTAGTATTCAATGTATTGCTAGGTGACCCGTGGTTCATGGACCAAGGCTGGAAAGAGCAGGGCCTCCATTTTGGAACCAGGTGGCCCTGTGATGGTGACAACCTGAGTTCCCAATACTCCCTGTGTATGTCACTGCTTGTCGCTGGGACCCGATCTGCAAGCGTTTGTGACTCCGATCTCCTTCCTTATGCTTTTGTTTACTGGGTAACTTGGGAAAACTGTAAACCACATTTGTGGGGGGAAACAGGCACAACGTACGTACTTGTCAAATTTGATATTATGGGGCTTGCAGGTGGCCTGGCAACAGAGATTGGGAATGGGGAGAACCTGTGATATCCTCTGTATACCACCTCTGAGGTTGACATAACTGAGGGGATGGCCTTCTAAAGCCCAGAAAGCTCAGCTCCTCAATTATCTATATTCAGTCATGAGACAATATTGCATGTACCACATGACATCCCATAGACATGGTATACATTTTGGTCTGGCCCTTCCATAATGTTTGCTTCCATTGAGTGTTGGTGACTTGTACTTCATGCAGATATGCAAAGGGAGACTGAGACGTGGGCTATGCCCATCTGGAATGCAGGTGCACTAAGCAGAGGTTATGGTGAAAATATATATGCCTTGTGCGTTGGTGCTGTTTTTGAAACAGACTATCGAATGGTGAAGGATGATCTGGCAGTAGCTGTGCCATTTTATACCTAGAAAATCATTGTATATTAGTTTCTACCATTGAGAATACTCATCAATCCCTGCTCTCTGTCCTCATCTGTATTGGTAGTGTACACAAAGCTGTGGTGCATCTTTTTCCTAGGTGAGAAATCATAATCTCTATTCTAGTCATATTGCCCAACTCTGACTTAGTGAAGGAGGCAGAGTAATTGCAATACCTTGCTCCTCTAAAATGAGTGTTTTTCTATGTGTCTTGGACTTGGGTGTCTGTCCCACCTACCATGCTGCTTCCTATGAACTGGGGTTCATATTTTCCATTATCACCTGATCAGACCGCAATGTCTATGCATTTGCTCCTGCATCTTGCCAACCAAAGTCCCATGAGACAGATGAGGCTGGGAATGGTGACTAAGTGCAAATACAATTATGACATTTGAAGCTGGCATGGATAGTTTGAAACTTGGCAACTGCATTTCGAAAAGGGAAGCATATGTGATCAGCGCGAAATTTCAAGACAAATGATACACACCGAGAGTGAAACAGAGTTATAAAAAAACAGGGAAGATTTTTTTAAGGATACAATTTCAAACTCAAAAGATGAGTGATAGATATGGTTCAATGCTTTCTTAGACTTCTTCTAAAATCATTTTTTATCTTGAAACATTGGAACCTCTTGCAGAAAGCTGCATAAGGATTTGAGAAGCCTCTTGTGTGTGTAAGAAGGTGTTGGCACCTATAGATTCTGTTGGTGTATATGATCTCAACCAATTGTGGATGAGATTAGTGGGTATTCAAGAAGCAAGGGTAACAATCCCTGTGGCCAACTGCACTGCGCTCCAATTCGCCAAACATATCACAGAGGTTCACAGTGGTCTACAAAAAACCATACAGACAGATAACTATGACAAATTGAAATGCTGAATGTGTTGTGTACCAGATTAATTGATCATGCTGAAAGCAGTACTTAGGTAAAAGTAGTCATAAATTGAACACTAGGATCTCAGGACATATGACATGTACTTACATTAAACTGACTTCTGTCCATATGGTCACTCACTTCCCGGAGAATGCACACAGTGGAGAACTTTACACTGCACATTACACCTTGATATTAAGTGAGTCCTAGATTACAAAAAAGATTTAAAGAACTGGGAAAAAGACCCAGTTTTAGAACGTGTAGCAATGAGAATCTGTTGAAGGTGGAGATAGAACAGACATGAATAAAGAAACTCAGGAAGTTCTCCGTAAATGCGTACACATGGGCCCTCATTACAAGTAAGGCGTTAAGGGGTTAACGGTGCCGTAAAGAGCGTTGGCGCCGTTAAACCCTTAACGCCTGATTCACACTTTAATGCCTGCTTTTTTCAGGCGTTAAAGTCCAAGGCGCTAAGCGACCTTGGTGCTAATTACGGCACCGTCATTTACGGTGCCGTAATTAGCGCCTTCCCCATCCCCATTATGCCCTATGGGGAAAAAATGGGAATGGGGAAGGGCAAATGGTGAATGGGGAATTACCGCCCCACTCACCTTGGAATGGGGCGGTAATTTCGCCATCCACCATGGCGGAATCTGGCATGGACCATGGTGCTAATAGCACCATGGTCCACCGCCTGCCTTGTAATGAGGGCCATGGTGTTAAACCAAAATGACATAAAAGTAAAGATGTATTATGCTGACGTTCAACATAGGTGAATTCACATACACATTACCTTCTAGTACTTCATCAGGGCTTGCATTTGGATTGTTCTGTGAGAGGGAATTTGCATTAGAAAGTAACTATGCAGATGAGCATGTTAACACATGAGTTCATTTTAAGTTGTATGGGAAGTGGTCTAACTGACAAGCAGACCAACCAGGCACACAAGAGAAGCAGGCAATGTCAATATGAAAATTACAGTAAATCCCAGCCTGCTGCCACCTGTAGGAGTATGGGCTTTGCATTTCAACATTTATACTCTGCATTTCAACATATTAACTCCTCATTTCACATTCACATTTTAGCAAGGGTTTGAACAACTTCAACTGGGGCCCAGGGTGTGAACCTCATTGCTGTACTCAAGAGTGTGAGTCTCAGGCAGAATTAAATAGATGCCAATGCACAGCGATCACTTTGCTCCATGATGACTAACTGAACTGCACTAAATATAATACTAACCTAATTAACCCAACCCCATTTAACATGCAATAGATTCCCATATCAACATTTAGGCAAATCAGCTCATGAAATAAGCTGGATGCAGACTGATGAAAATGCATACTGCTCTAAAAATGAGAAGAAAAACTGACTTTAAACGTGCTGGATGGATCTGAGCTGTGCAGTAAGCAGATAAATCTATTCTTCTGAAAACACGGCTTTGTTTCGGAGCAGGAAGCGCACAAGAATTGTATTATATTTGTCTTCAGCAATGCAGTGAGCACAATAAGGAAGGCACAGAGAAATATTGTGTGATGTGGGTAGGGCTGGTCAAGGAGAGATGATTTTCTAGATTGACAGGGGTTTTTCATAAAAAAGGGTTTTGAAGCAGAGTAGATGGGCACTCCTTTTCTGGCACTGATGGATGAAGGAGGCAGAAGTACTGGTTGCTGAGCAGACTGAGCCTGGTGCTTGCAAGCTGACTGTCTGCTGGACTAAGGCTGAAATTGAGGCTATCTCCCCTGGGTTGACAATCCTTAGAAAAACTGCAGTCTCAAGAATCCTTATCTCGGTTGTCCCTGTGCATAGCAGGCAAAAAGGCTGGGGAAGATTTCACCACCAAGCAGAGCCAGGAACAGCACCTAAAGATATAGGTAAATATGAGGCTAATTGAGGTGTGGGTGATGTGAATGATACTATGTAGCACAGGTTAAATAGGTCAGTTCATTTTAAGTGCTGTAGTAGAGATTTAAATTTAAATGTACATGTCATTCTGTGTACATATTTCTCAAAGTCTTGCTGTTTGTTAAAGGGTATTTTTCAGGTTTTACGAGGCCAGCGTTAATTGGCAGAGCTTTTCACAGATAGAGCGCTTAAAGCCATTACAAGAAAAAACAGACATGCACTGTAAAGTACAATGTGGGCATAAGTGTCACTCTGTGTTAGTTGCATCATTCTATTTAATGCTAAAGAACACATTTAAAAAAGGTAATTTAGTCTCATTATATTTATTCTGCATTCAGTTTCTTTGATTTGACATGCAGAGAGGAATGCAGATGTGTGGTAATAAATATCTCAAAACAAAGTAGCCACAGTGAATTGTTTTATTTAGAGAGGCTGAATGAATGTGCTGCATTCCAATTGCATGCCTTACATTTGTTGAAACTAAGCCAAAATGGCATAATGTGGTATTGTACATAATATACCAGAAGGGTCATCAACCATCTATTCAGAGTGTATGAAGTCCAGTATTTGTTTGTTGTTTGTGACCCTAGTAAAAATAATTACTAGGCAGTATTCTGAAATCAGTCTCACCACTATAAAAAAATACCCCAACAAGTTTACTGAAATATATTGCCAAGGAAAATAAAAATACCACAAAATACCACCATAACAAAAAATACCACAAAGTAGTAGATATAACACCAAAACATATTTTACACTTCCTATAGCATGTGCTTCCAGCATTATCAATATAAAAAAAAGTGTATGAAGAGAGACTAATTAGGGCATGGAGCTGCATTGCCTCATCTGGCTCCATTCACATTTCATTATGGCACATGGTCCTTCACTAACCTACCAAAGCAGATTTCCGTTACGTGCAATATAATTGCTACTACACAATACATAGGTCTGTGCTACAGGCTCCACGCCAAGGACCTCCCAGCCCTGTCTCTATTTTGGGGTAAACATAAGACACTACTAGATTAGCAAAACATAGAAACATTAATTAGATTCATATATTGATATTTTACAGATGCTACAAATATTGCCTTGTCTCATTTCAGCCCTGTGTTTGCCCAGAAGAGTGACTTAATTCTTGATAAGCATGATAGGAAAGTGTATATCAGGTGATTTGGGAAACACCATACAGAACGGTTAACTGGAATAAATTCTGATTTATCTGAGGGATAACATATATGACATCTGTAGATGGTATGACTGTATGGAGAACAAGATAAGCCCATTTTAAGGGCATGATGTTTCGATTTTGGACAACATTTTCAATGACTATATGGATGAGGGGTGGGTTCATAGCACTAGATGTGTGTTAGAATTTGTAGAGAACTTGTTTTGTACAACGTATATGTATATCAATTTGTAGGCAAGAAGGAAAGATGTCTGTACATGTTATCGACCTGAAAAGGATGTTTGGATGAAAAGATGGCATTTTGCACTTTTTTTTTTAAATAACCAAAACTATATACTTAATGTTAGCAGCATTGTGTAAATATTAGTGTAGGATGAGGAATGAAAGGGAATGTAAATGGTAACACATTAATATGTATGTGATATTAAACCAGCCTTTCAATCCTGCTCTTCTTGTAATTAATTGAATTTTCCAGAGGAAATGGTTTCAACTGTGCACCCTGACAAAGGAAGATGGATGGGAATACAAGTATCTGACTCAAAGATATAAGATGTAACCAGAGCCACTGCATGGACAAGCTGAGGTCAATCAATACATCAACTTTATAGGGCAGGAGTGATCCCAATGTTGGGAACAGGAACATTTTAAACCCACGGGCCACCATCCCTGAATATTTGCCCTTCTCCTGGAGACACCTGTTCTAGGAGGGGAGACTTGTAGCAATGAATTGAGCCAAAATCTTTTTCCCTAAGGCAAACTGATGCCAAAACAAGGCTGTACTGCGTCTTTCTAACGAGAGATATGGAGAAACCTCACAGACGGTTTGAGATTGAATGATCACCAGAAGCATTTATGCAGCAAGTCAAACAAAAAATAAATTGGCCTTTAGTCAACATTAATTGCAACAACAGAGGATTCAGAATACCCCTTTGCATCAGTAGTGCAAAACGTGCAGCTTGGCTGGACAAGGAAATACAGAGCATTTGAGTACATTACATTCAGAGACTGGCACGAAGTTTGGGTATGTTGAGTGAAGTGCCAATGGATCCAATGCTTCAAAAACACATGCAAATAGTGTATTTATTCAACAACTGGTCCATCATTGTATAAATCTCTAATGACAAATTTAGTTCATTCAAACTAACATCACACCATGTACATGATGTGTAAGGTCACATTTTGTATAAATTGAAAGCTATGTATTTTTTTCTATTTTCTAGCATTTGGACTGCTAACTGACCAATGTTTTACCTTAGCACAGCCCATATCTTTGGGAAACTCCTAGAGGAACCGCATAGAACAAGAAAAAACATGCGAAAAGTTTTCAAACTAAAACCTGATCAACCAGGAGATTCTTATTTGGTAGTTTTAACACAGCCTACATTAACCACAAGGCTCAAAGCAAATGCACCCATTAAGGATTACACTTTTGATCCTTGCATAACAATACACTCAGGCCAGATATCCTGCTAATGTGAGAGAACAAACAATTTCGTATTTCACTTACCATCTATCACTATCAGAATCCACCCAGGAGGACAGGTCTGGACATGTATAAATCATTTACAAGCCTGTTATAACTATGCTGAAGCAACAATGCTCACCTTGTGGAAACTGAGAACATGTCACTTGTGGGAAATTCTTAGGTAAGTCAATGCATTTCATTTTTGAGTTACAGAAGCACATATAGTTTGCCATTAACACAACCTGTTAGATTGAAATGTATTCATAACTCAATGAAAAGTGATAGGAACCTGAAACTAACTGTGTTTTGCTTTTCCCACAATTATGAAGGTTAACACAAATAAAATGAAGTAAAGAAATATGACACAGAGTCTTGTACCTGGGTGGTTCAGAAGCTGGATAGAGATAGTTTTGGTCTCTTTGAGTTAGAATACTTTTGTCAGAACTTGTTGGATAAAACAAATTGCTATCAAAAGCTCCACAATTTTTCTGATCACTAATTCTGAATATGTAAACATCCAATGAAGACTGGGGTGTATTTAAATGGAGTATGTAATTTGAGAGCCAAACAATGATAGAACTTAAAAGAATGCAAAATATGCAGCATCATAATAAAAGCGTTGGAATATTTTAATTCTAAAACAGGCTGTCGAGAGACATTATTAGGATGGATCCCAGACAGACTCCAACTGGAGAGCTGGGATTCCATGATTGCTGCATAAACAATGACCCTTATTCTAAAGAGATTAACCCAGTCCACCTGGGTACCTGTGCAAGTTAGCTAAGTGACGTGGATGATTGAGGTATTCCCTCTGAGAGGGTCTGTGCTGATTTGCAAAATGAAAAGTGAAATTTGAATTAGGTATACATAATTATGCCCAATGTATTTCTGAATTGCCTTTTAGTCCTTTTAATGCTAAGTCCCTGGAATGGGTGCTCTGGGAGAACAAGGGGATGTTAGTTTCTAATGGAGACAGGAGAATTGTGAGGTGAAATGTACTATGCCCTTTGTTGTATTTAAGTGCACAATAACATGTCAAACAATACAGCCAAATGCATTTCTGTGCTGTGCTCCGTGTAAAACTGAATGCACACCTACAGAGATAAAGTGCAGGTTTGGAGTTGGAGTGAGAAGTCATGATTTGCCACTTGTGGGAGCTATAGACATGTTAATATGATATTGGGAATCAGAGGGAGATTAGTATGTCACTTCCCTTTCCATAGAAAATAATTCCAATGTGAATCACATCGATTTGCAAAGTGAAAGTGGAGGAGTATTCATTCATACTTGTTTAATCAAATTCTGGACTAATAATCAGTGTGCTCTTTATTCATAGTGCTGTTCTCCCAGCTGAAACATGCACAAGTCTGATCCACTTCGTGTTAGCCCATTGACAAATTGTATGCACATAAGTTAGAATTTCACAATCACACACCCTTACACCCTTAGAGGGCCAAGTGAGGAGAATCTTGTATGCATGTAAATGACATTTGTCCAAGTAATTATTTTCTGCTACAATACTTGTTTTGAACCAGGGGGCTTCTGGGAGTCCCTCTACTGGCACCAACATGGCCCATTCACCTGTTCTTGTGTGGAAGGCCCCCTGGAGAGTCTCAACCAAGTTCTAAGCTCACTATCCCATTCACAGAGGAGGAAATATCCCTAAATATCAGTCATTGTCCTGCCCAGGGGCATTCCAGCACCAAAATGCTAGGCAATTCTCATCTGAACAAGAGTAACAACAGCAACCCGAGACATGTGTTTCGGCCTAGTTGGGCCTCATCAATGAGGTGGAGCAGTGCCTCTCTAAGAACAGTGAGCAAGGGGTCCAAGTCTGGATTCCTCTGGTTACTCATGGTGAAACCCAAATTTACTTAATATGCAAAATAAGGGGGGTTCTGGGAGTCCCTTCACCGGCACAAACATGGCCCATTGACCTGTTTTTCCATGGATGGTCCTCTGGAGAGTCTCAACCAAGTCTTATGCTCACTGTCCCTTTCACAGAGGAGACATATCCCTGCATATCAGTCTTTGTCCTGCCCAAGGACAGTCCAGCATCAAAATGCTAGGCAATTCTCTTCTGAACAAGAGTAACAAAAGCAACCCGAGACATGTGTTTCGGCCTAGTTGGGCCTCATCAATGAGGTGGAGCAGTGCCTCTCTAAGAACAGTGAGCAAGGGGTCCAAGTCTGGATTCCTCTGGTTACTCATGGTGAAACCCAAATTTACTTAATATGCAAAATAAGGGGGGTTCTGAGAGTCCCTTCACCGGCACAAACATGGCCCATTGACCTGTTTTTCCATGGATGGTCCTCTGGAGAGTCTCAACCAAGTCTTATGCTCACTGTCCCTTTCACAGAGGAGACATATCCCTGCATATCAGTCTTTGTCCTGCCCAAGGACAGTCCAGCATCAAAATGCTAGGCAATTCTCTTCTGAACAAGAGTATCAACAGCAGCCCCAGGCACATGTTTCGGCCTGGTCGGGCCTCATCAGTGGGTTGGAGCTGTGCCTCTTTAAGAACAGTGAGCAAGGGGTCTCAATAATTCTTTTCTGCTACAATGCTTGTTTTGATATTGGAGAAAAGCAAGCATTTTGCAGAATGTTGCAGGTGTTCATTAATAGAGGTCTTTGTGATTGCCTTATAATACATGTGGACAAACCAACCGATAAGTGGCACTGTAATCATTGAAGTACACTGTGTAGCTTAGATAGAAACAATCATAGATGGAGTGACAGTCGATGCGTGTAAGAAATATGAGATTAAATCAGTTAATTTCATTTGTGTAGTCAAGATGTCTGTGATTGAATAATATGGTTGAGGATCATGCAGGCAGGACGTTTTCTTTATTTGCATAGGCTATCTCTGATTAATATGGTGAGGATTTCCCCTACACAAAGCTTTAATTTTATTTAAATACTTTTGAGTTTTGATAACACTTGCTGTTTCCTTGCCCAGAATTATGGGGTGGTACCATGTTAGTAGGGCGTGTTATGTCAGTATGCAGTGATTATACTGAATATAAAATAACTAATGAAATTACAACGAATACAAAAACAATGAAAACAAAATTAAGTAATTTGGGAAAAATAGAAATGGGGTTGTGAGTGGGAATAGTGGTTTTGGGTCTGAGGAAAAGTATTAGTAAAAAAAGGGGGGCTTTGCAGGAGCACCCCCCCCCCCCAAAACAACAACAAAGAAATTTGTTATTTTGGTATTAGTTGTTTTGTATTCATTGAAATGTCATTAGTTGTTTTGGAATTCGATGACATCACATGTAACCATTATATCAAGGCGTCCTCCAGATGAAAACGTCATAAATTAACTAAAATATATCTCACAGGGCAGAACTGTTTACTGAATGCATGGGTTCCTCAGCTGCTTTCAGTACTAGGTCCATACCAGAGTGTTTGGCATGTCAGGCTTTAATAAAATCGCCAGGCTAAACAGACTCGCTATGTCAAATGTCATGTTCCTATCTATCAGTGTCATCTCCAAGTAGAAATGTGACCTCATTGTGAGGGTCTGAGAGAAACAAGTTGGATAACCTAGCAACCACCTCTCACGGTCAAACATGGGCATTTCACCCTTATCTCTAAAGCCCTTTCCTGGGCATTCTTGGATTGGTTGTCCCTTTCATACAGTAAAAACATGTTTTTTTTTGGTCCACTGTCTTTTCTAAGCAGACCTTTCATCCATCCTATTCCATTGGTTCAAGCATAGGTTAATTGGCTCTGTATTGCTTGGTCCATGAGACTTACAATGGTGTTTTTTCCCCACAGTGTTCCCTCTGATTTGGAACTATTTGATACAAGAGCAGAGCTAACTTTATGAAAGAGTGAGGAGGGAATGATTTTTGAGATTGCATCTGTGAACTTATAGTTTAGCTTCATCTCCTCACTGACTCTTGGCTACTAGGTTGTTAAACTGGGCAACATAGGCGACATGTTCCCTAGAATATGATTGTATGACAATAACTCTTGTCTCGTTGTTCTTTTTCATGAATGTCTATTAAACACGGCCCACCAACTGTGGAGAAAGTTGTCATAGTTGTCTAAGATCGGATCTTGTCTATGCATTATTGGAGCCACCCATGTAAGGCTGCTACCTCACACATCCATCAGAATGCATACCTCTTTTGTTTTCCCTGTATCATATAGCAGTGGCTCATTCAGAAAGAGTATGCTAAATTGGTTCATAAACTGCTTCAATTATTTTGGGTCCAAAGTGTACTCTGCAAGCAAATGGAGCTTGTGAAGGAGAGCCCCGACTCCCAGACCCACCACATTATCATCATCTGCATCTACATTACATCCCCCCATAAGTGAACTGAAACTAAACAGGTTTGAGTAGGGGAGTATCCCCTGTGGAGTAGTGAGGTACCACTGGCACTGATGTGAGTGCTGTTTCTTGCTACGCTGCCCTATGAGCTAGGACAGTGTTCTATAAGTAGAAAGTTCAATTTGTATAGCCTGTACCACAATAGTAATATATTTCATGGTCTGTTCCAATGTTAACCTGCAGTGTAGAACTGTTATTTGCAATCATGCAATATCCCCCAGAACATGCAAAAGATACAGACCACCATAGGTTAGCAGTATACACCTATCTCATGCAGAGAGCCCTCCTCTCCAGATGGACCCAATATGGAAGGGAACCACTCCATACCTCTGGCAGTGGCCCAGACTCTGACTTTTGGCTTCATGAACTAAAAATGGGCTCTCCCACCAGGTATCTGGAGCCACATGGCAGAGGAGGATGCCCCATACCGAGCCGGATCGCAAAGCTGGCCACTTCACAAGGCTGGTTCCTAAGGCCTTCATACCCCTCTGCACTTTCATTTGAGCCACCTCATCCGATAGGCCCCTCTTGCCCCCATCAGGGTCCTGACAACATGAAGATAACAACAGATGCTGCATATTCTAAGATGTCCGCCAGAGAGACCACTGAGAAAAGCAGCTTTGAATTGAACAAAAAGAAGTATCCCGATTGGGCCACTGCTGACCAAATTGGAAGCTCCATACTGAGCTGATAGCAACGCCGGCCGCTTCACAAGGTCAGTTCTTAAGACCTTCATACCGAGCTGGGACAGAAAGGTAAGCGTGCATCTGGCTCTGACCAAAATGCTGCTGTTATCATATGCAATTCAGCTGAGGAGCATGTACTTGTTGCTAATGTGCACAGTTATTCACCCAACCATGCTATTGCACCATGCCTTACTGATGTGCGAGGTATTCCGCAAGTTTCATCAAGCCCTCACTATTTCATGTCCCAGAGTGCATCGATGCACCCTCTTGGCCCGCTGACCCCTGCCACACCAGAGCGATCCGATTCCACCACTATGATAACTATGCGGCCCCTGATGCCAGCGTGAGCTCACCTACCGGACCCAGTATTCCCATACCGGAGCAACTCACAAAAGATATATGCCCCACCTACAGCAACCTCCTCGGCACCAATGGATCCCCATCAACCCATCACATGTTCAAGTAGAGCCCTCACCTACATCAATCAAGCTGCTACATAGCACTTAAAACCTGGGCTTCACGATGGCCCGCCAATATTACTAGGAACAAACACCTCTGTGATAGAGTAGACCATCCCCGTCTAACTACCTTCACACCACCCATTTGCACGAGGAACTCAAGGCTCATCAACCGCACCTCAGCCCTCACTTCAAAAACACCCCCCCATGCTTCCCACCCTCATCAGACACATTGCAAGCCCACCATCACCATCCACCAGCCCATATCCAACAGCATTTCCACCAAGGCTACCCCTGTCTGCTCACACACCCCCACCAACATCAATGGAGCTCTGATCAATCTATCCCCGCCCATGCCTTGGATATCCACAAGCTCATCATTTCACTCGACCATGACCTTTTGGCCATCACTGAGTCTTGGCTACACTCGGCCTCTGGCCCAGCCCTTTCCTTAGCCATCCTGCTTGGATTCACAATTTTTTTTTTTTATTTAGATTTTTTTTTATTTTAAACGTCAGTAACAGACATACAGGTGGTTACATGTTACATTCACATAGTAGCACCCGGAAACAATTTCTTCATCACCTGCGTCAACTTATAACATCGACTATTCGTCTCCCCTTCGTGGGGGAATGTTTTGATCCCATATCCCCCTCCCACCCACCCCTTGTCCTTGCACATGCAACTTCGGGTTCTTCGGCGTTCGTCATGGCGATTTGTGGCGAGCGACATGATGTGTGGTGCTGATCAACATTCGGTTTGGAGTTTGTTTGGTTCACAGTGTAGATTTGTGACAGGTATGTTAAATTGGCAGGTTGCGCAGGGGCGTCCTGTCCGGGCCAGGGGAGGACGTTTGGTTTTGCTGGTGCGCTGGGTCATTCATCACTGCGCTTGAAATGTATTGGTTGGCAAAGTCGCACCAGGTTTCTTCGTGTCATGCGGCCTTGTTATGGAGTGCCGCCGTGATTTTTTCCATTGTGTAGATGTTTGTTGCAATCTGTATTCAGTCCTTTTTAGTCGGGAGGTGTAAAGACTTCCATTTGATGACTAAGCTCACTCTAGCGGCCAATAGCAGGGGGGATACTAGTCCTCTGACTCTGATCAGCTCATCGTCCTTTTCTACCAGACCGAAGAGGATCAGAAGGGGGGACGGTTCCTTTTCTATGCCTTCTAGCTGTTTGATCCATCCCAGGACTTCCTGCCAATAGATGCGGGCCTCGGGGCAGCCCCACCACATATGCCAATAATCAGCATCCATGCCACATTGACGCCAGCACCTGGGGCTGGAGGACTGAAACATTCTGGAGAGGCGGCCTGGGTCATACTGCCATCTGTGGAGTAGCTTTGTTGCGTGTAGCTTATATTGGGCTGCGATTGACATTTTAGATGGAGTTTCACAAATTCTGTCCCAGGCTTGTTGGTCAAATTCTCTACCAAAGTCTTTCTCCCATCTCTCTTTCAGGCGGGAACTCAAGGGTTGATCCTTTGTGATCAGGGCGCTGTACATGCATGCCATTAGGCCTTTGTTTGTGGTGGTCGTGTCCAAAATTATTTCGAAGGGCGTGAGCTCACTCTGTGTTTTGGTCTTCCATTCTTTCCTGGACAATAAGCCTTTCAATCGGAGATACAGAAAAACCGGGATTGGGTGTAATTGGAGGGCTTCCTCAAGGTCCGCAATTGGAATGAATTTCCCGTTTCTCCACAGCTGGCCTACTCTCTCAAGTCCTGCGTCGAACCAGGCTTGGTATCTGGGGTGTTCGGGGATGTATTCTCTGATCCCAGGAGACCAGAGATGGCTCAGGGGAGAGGCCCATGTGGTGACTCCAGACATTCCCTTCCCTTCCTTCCATATGTTCCACAGCGTCCCCAGTATCGGGTGGTTGCGCAATCCTTTTTTTCAGTTTTGGTCTGGGGGCCCATAGCCACTCAGCGAGGGTAACGGGGGTCAGGTTGTCATTGTCTAGTTGGATCCATTGCAGGTCTCTTCTGTCACACAGATGAGGAATCAGGATCCTAAGCTGAGTCACCTGGTAGTATCGTTCTATGTCCGGTAGACCCACTCCCCGTGCTCTTTTGGTAGTATTAGGGTTTTATAGTATATTCTAGGTTTCTTCCCATTCCAAAGGAAATCTAATATGGCTTTCTTGACTTGTTTAAAGAATTCTTCTGGGATTGTGATGAGAAGAACCTGGACGGGATACAAGAAACGTGGGAGGCTCACCATCTTGATGGCATTCAGTCGTCCCATCTAGGAGATCGTAAGAGGTTTCCATTTAGTAAGGTCCGCTTTGAGGGCAACGAGGAGTTGAGGGAAGTTTGCCTCATAAAGATGTTAGAGGTCTCTTGTTCCCCAGGTATCTCAGTGCTGGGCCTCCGATGATTAGTCCCAGGGTTTCAAGGTCCACCTGTTGGTCCGGGGAGGGTTCGTGGAGTGGGAAGAGAATCAATTTGGTTTTATGTATTTTGAAGCCTGAAAGCTTTCCATATTCTTCTATCAGGTGAATTGCTCGGGGAATCGAGAACATCGGGTTCATGGCGTGAAGCAGGATGTCGTCTGCGTACACGGCCAGTTTGTACTCTCTGCCACTCCCTCGCAATCCCTCTACATCAGGGTCTGCTCGGAGTGTGTGGGCGAGGGGTTCGAGCGAGAGCGCAAAGAGAATAGCCGAAAGAGGGCATCCTTGTCTCGTTCCTCTGCTAAGTGGGAACCAGCGCGTGTATTGGGAGTTTACCGCTACTGAGGCACGTGGTGCCGTGTAGACAGCTTTCATCACTCATCGGAGAGCAGGTCCCAGGCCTATTTTCACCAGTGTGGCTTCTAGGAAGTGCCACTCAACTCTGTCGAATGCCTTCTCAGCGTCGATCGAAAATAATGCAGGCATGTCTGGCATTTTCCTGGCCTCTTGTATGAGGTGGAGGGTCTTCCGGGTAGAGTCCGCACCTTGCCTCCCAAGAATGAACCCCACCCGATCATTATGGATTATCGCTGGCATGTGAGATTCAAGGCAAGCGGTAAGGACTCTCGTGTAAATCTTTGCGTCAATGTTCAAGAGGGAGATTGGACGGTAGAAAGGCGCACAGGGTGGGGTTCTTGCCTTCCTTGGGTATGATAGTTATTAATGCTTCTGAGAAGGTGTCCGGTGCAGTGCCTGATTGAAGTATATTATTAAACAGCTCAACGAGGAATGGGAGGAGTGTATCCTTGAAGGTCTTATAGAAGCCCGCTGTGTAGCCATCCTTACTGGGGGCTTTCCCCACGGGAAGTCTTTTGATCGCCTCTTCAATCTCCTCTCCCGTGATCGGGGCATCTATAGTTTGTGCCACGTCCAGGGGGAGGGACGGGAGGGACACCTTGTCCGTATATTCGTTGATCGCCTCTGGGTGTGGGGCAGCATCTGAGGAATACAGCTTTTTGTAGAAGTCGGCAAAGACTTCGGGGATATTGGGAGGACGATCGTCATGGGATGTCTCACCGTTGTGTATTGTTGGAACCCATCGCTCTTTGCGTTGCCCTTGAAGTCTTGCGGCTAGTAGGGTACCCGCCTTGTGTCCATGTTCATATTGTTTCTGCTTGAGGCGTTGGAGTTTATGGTTGATGTTATCAGTTTCTAATTGCCGTAGTTCTTCCCTCTTGTTGTTAGCTTGTTCTATGTTTTGTAGTCAGCCGGTGGCTGAGGACCGAGCGATAAGATCGAGTTGAGAAATTTCTTCTCGGAGCCTGTGTTCTATGAGTTGGTGTTCTCTTTTTTTGGTGGCCCCCTCCTTAATGAGTAGTCCTCTCCAGGTGGCTTTACCTGCTTCCCACACAGTATTTAGAGAGGTGTCGCCTGTGTTATTTAGTAGTGGATGATGTCTTGATCCAGCTGGTCTCGAAAAATCGGGTTTTTGAGGAGTGTTTCATTAAATCGCCATTTAGGGCTCCTCTGGGGGAGGGCCATCCGGTCAACAGTGGCTGTGACCATGTCGTGGTCAGACCATGTTATAGGAATTATCTTGGAGTCGGCCATAGCCTCGGTGAGTTGAGGAGTGAGGTATATATAGTCAATTCTGGTGAACGTTCCGTGCGGTGCTGAGTAGAAAGTGAAGCCTGTTGAATTTGGGTTCATGTGTCTCCATGCGTCCTCGAGGTTGTAGGCCTCCATCATGTCCGTGACCTGTGAACGACCAGTTCCAGCTGGGGGGCAGCGAGTGGGTTGCCTGCTTGTCTATCTAGATCTGGATCCATCCATGAATTTAGGTCCCCTCCGAGGATCACTTCGCCTTCTGCTTCGATCATGATCTTGGGGACTGTTTGTTGGAGGAACCTGGACTGACCAGTGTTGGGCGCGTATATGGATGCGAGCATGAGAATGGCGCCCTGTATTTTACCAGCAAGGACGAGCGCTCTACCACTTACGTCAGCCCAGGTTTTGAGGTGTTCGAACCGCACTGCGCTGTTGATTAAGATGCCGACTCCGGATTTCTTGAGAGGGCCGGAGCACCAATATTCGATACCAGCTTTGGTACCTAGGATCTTCCTTTCCTCCCCCTTGGCATATCGGGTCACCTGTAGAAAAAGGATGTCTAGTTGTGCTCTCTTGAACTCTCTGTAGACTAGTGATCTCTTGGTGGGGGAATTTAGTCCCTTTACATTCAATGTGCCAATTCTGAGTGTGCCATGCCTGTCACTTCGGTTGTCATGTCCGTCGGTCAGAGGTGCGCTCTATGAGTTCGCTCATCATGTTGTGTCGCTCGCTGCGGAAGGTTGCCGTAAAGGAAGTGTTCAAATAAGCGCCTCTGGAAAACTGAGGCTGTGCCGTTCCCTGCCTCCATCCCCCCACCCTCCCCTTTAGGGTATTGGACATAATACCCGTTGCCCTCTGTCTTGTCTCGTTGCTCTACGGACCTTCAATGAGGGTTTGTGTCTGTTTGTGGTGGCGTCCGAGCAGTGGTCGAAGTGTACGAACAAAAGTAGTGGAACTATGTTCCCTGCTGGCCTGCCCCCACCCCCACAAACCCCATCGCTGCACCCCCTCAGACACACAATCCAAGCCCCCAAACAAACACACCTGCTGTTTATGGGAATGTTCAGTACTGTACATTAAAGTGCAAGCTTCAACTTTTTCCTACACTTTTATTTTAAACCTAAACCATTACAGAACGGATTCTTTTTAAAATAAAAGTATAGGAACAGTAAAGCTTAAAAATAAAAAGTATAGGAGCACCGCTCCCGACCGCTCCCGCCCACTTCGACCTCTGCATCCGAGTTGGACTGGATGTGAACAGCCGGTCTACTGTCGGACTACCAGCAAGGGTCGTAACCGCACGGCCCCGTCAACTTCTATCATCAACATAACATTATGAGCCCCCGCCCCCCCTTATGTAAAATTGTGTAACAAACAACATTATGTTAAACAACAGCAACTTACTGAACTAGTATATGTAATGATATATGCGGTTTCCGGATTCCTCGTTCATCGGCAGCTCGTGTTTGCAGTTCAAGCAGTTCACATGTCGTGAGATGGAATCAGTGATACAGGAGGGCCGAGATCTGGAATATAAGTAGGTCCTTTGCAGGAACTCTCGAAGCAAACATTGCCGGAATGCAGAACTTGGTCGCACAATATCACATGTTGTTGTCTGGCGTATCGTTGGGTCGCTTGTACTTCCTGGATCCCTTTACTTGTTTCCTCTCGGGCCCTGAATTTCCCATTTCGATCTTTCCTGTGCAGGGGCGTCCTGTGTTCCCTCCCCCGGGGCTGGCCCAATGAGGTCTGCGATGCATTCTCGGATTTCTTCTTCAGAGCGGAGTAGTATCTTCCTGCTACCATGTTCGAACGCGAGGGAAAAGGGATATTCCCATCTGTATCTCGTGCCTTGATCTTTAAGCCATCGTGTGAGGGGACCACAGAGACGCCGTAGGGCCAGTGTAAGCGATAATAGATCCTGGAAGATGGTGATTTGGGCCCCTCCAAGAGTGAGGGTGCCTCCGGACCTGGCTTTGGCGAGTATCCTTGTTCTGTCCTGATATCTGTGGAATCTGGCGAGGACCGATCTTGGGCCACCTGGGGGGACACCAGCTCTGTGAATCCTCTCGATCTTGAGTTCATCAATGTCCTTGTCCGCCGTTAGGATTGTGATGTAGTTTGTTTGAGGTCTTCTTCTGTCTCCCCTTCTCTCTCCGAGATTCCAAAAAAACATAGGTTGTTCCTTCTCTCTCTATTTTCCAAATCGTCCAATTTAAGGTGAATCTCGTCCTCCCTCTTCTCTATGTTCCGTATTCTGAGCTCCATTTGGGCTTCTAGGGTATCGATTGAGGCTTGGTTGTTCTCGACTCCCTCTAGCCTCTCCACAATATTATCCACCCTCTTGGTCATCTTGTCCATTTTACCGCCAAGGTTGGCCCCCATATTCTGGATTTCACTTAGAAGGGCAGCGATGTCTCCCTTGGGGGCCACTGCTCCAGTTTCGCAGGCTTCTAGCGACATTGTTGTTCTTGGTTCGGGAGCCTGGGGCAGCGGGGTATAGGCGCATTTGGCAAGTTTACTTTTAATGTTCATAGGGCACCTGCATGTGAGGAGGTACACGCCCCGGGAGCGGGGACCCTACCCTCTGCCCTGGTGTGATGGGAGGCACGTGAGCTGTGTTGCAGGGCATCGGAGTGGTGACCCTTGGATCGAGAGCTCTTCGGTGGGAGGAGGCACACGCCCTGGGTCCAGGGGCTCTACCCTCCGTACAGGCCAATTTCCGTCGATGGGCTTGATGCTTTATCAAGGGGCCAAAGTATCAGTGCTGGCCTGTGCTAAAGGCTCTGGAGAGTGTGTGGGGCAAGGGCGCTGACGAGGGGGTCTTGGCTTCAGGCAGAGTGGAGGTGAGAGCACCTCAGGATATTCTGTAACTCTCTGTTGCTGATCCACCTATCCGTGTCCTGGTCGGGCAATAGGTTGGTGCTTTCACAGAGGAGGGCACATGCCCCAGAAATGGGGGTCCAACCCTCTGCTTGGCCTTGGTGCAAGGTTGAATTTGGTGCCGTGTGTGATGGTGTCCGGGGGGATTATGTGGGTAAGTCTGGTTGGGAGCGATGAAGGCTGGAGCCTAAAAGGCACTTTTGCTGGTATGTGAGGGCCTCATATCTGGAAGGTGGGCGTGGCATGCAGTGTATGCAGGGGGTGACTTTGGTGGCCCGTGAGGCGGCTATTGAGCAAAGCAGGAACCAACGTCGTAGCCAGCATGTGGGGTGCGCTGGGCCGGCGGCTTCGCCTGGAGGTTGGGGCCGCCCCCTGTGGGCCCTTAGTATTTTGGTTGATGGGGTCCCCCGGGGGTGTCGGGAAGAGGATGCTGCAGGCGTCAGGCGTGTGGATGGCCCACCAGGGGCCCTCGTAGTTCGGGGCTAGGCAGCCGATGAAAGGCCTCCACGGGCCTGCACACCGCCCTCGGTTGCAACGCTGCTGGGTTCTCAGTGGGTGCCGGAGGGGTGGGCGGAGGGGTGGGGCCCCTTCAGCACCACCCGCTCAGCGTATCAGGTTCAGGCCCCGGGTAGAGCACACTCCGGGTAGGTAAATGAGCCCCAGTCCGGGTGGGGCGCTTTGGAGCACTTCAGGGCGGTGTGCACTCGCCTGCTCCGCAGGTTGGTTCCATCCGTTATGTGGCCCGTGTCTGGAGGCGCAGGGGCAGCCACACAGGGAGTGCGCACGGGAACGCCTGTGGAAGGCGTTCGTCTGGCCCCCGAAGAACGCTGGGGCGGTGGGGTGGCCGCGGCTATCTCTGGAGTCACAGCAAGGTCCGGATCCACTACGGGAGGAATGGAGGGAGGGGTTGAGTGCCGCGGGCCTCGTGTGATCGCAGCCTGGTGTCCGCATGGATGGGGGGTAGGTCGATTGAGACACACTTTTCTCCTGGAACGGGGGTCCGATTTTCATCGGGTTTTCGCTCAGATGGTGGGGGGGAATTCCGATGGCTCAATCTGCTGTTGTTGGGCACGGGGGAGGCAAAAGTGGGCGCTCAAGTCACTTTTGGGGCGCGTGGGTCGAGAGCTCACACGGAGGCGATCATTGTCTGTGCGCCCCCTGGTGTTTGATCCTGGATTCACTATTTTAAGAGTGGACAGACAGGATACCAGAGGAGGGGTTGTCACCTTGATTTACAAACTCACTCTAAAGGTCAGGCAATGCCCTGCCAAGATGGAGGCAAGCTGCAATCTGCTCTCCCTATACCTCTCCACCTCCCACAATAGCTCCATTCTCCTCATCCTAATCTACAGGCCTCCTGGACCGTTGGGCCTGTTCGACAATGACCTCTAACACATCCTCAATGCAAACCTCAAACCCTCATACAAGATTATTCTTAATCCTTAATCTGGGCCTAAATGACCCCACAGATGGCAACACCACATCATTAGCTAATGCACTGAAGCCCTAGGCTTCACCCACTGCATCAATTCTCCCACCCACGTTAAGGGTCACACCCTCGACTGGCTAGAGGACCTCAACTGCAAAGTGGACATCCATGCAATCTCACCATGTCCCTGGTCGGACCACTTTGTAGTGACTTTTTCCATCCTGAAGCTGCAAAACACACTACACGCCAACACCCCATGCCCACCACCTGGACCTGGATGCTCCCGTAAAATCACACAAGCCAGTATCACTCCATTCCTCTCAGATCTCCAACCAGTCACCTATCCCACATTTATGACAATTCAGAGGCACTGGCAGATATGTACCTCAAGACACTGGCAACAACTGTGGACACAGTTGCCCCCTAGAGCACCTTTCAAGGCCAAAGCCCTCTGCCATGGTTCACACAGGATCTTCTAGACATAAGGGACAAGAAGCACCAGACCAAAGAGACCTGGAAAAAATACCAAACAGGCGCACACAAAGCCTTGTTCAAATCCGCTGCCAAGTCCTACAAATTAGCCATCACCGAGGCTAAAGCAGCCTCATATAACAATAGAATCACCAATGCCAACTCCAATACAATGGAGCTATTCATAATCCTCAAGGAACTGGAAGCCCCAGCTATACCCCCCGCCCCAGGCATCATCAAGGATGAATCCTGGTGTGTGAATATCCAAAAGGCCCTGCTCTTGAAAGTAGCCACCTTACAACAAAAAATAATCTCCAAGCAAGCACTAATAAAGACTTCACTGCCAACCCCGCCCTACACAAACCGCCTCCTTCCACTTGCACTCTGTCTCAGAATCAGAAGTCGAAGCCATTCTCAAAAGCCTCAAGCCATTCAGGCCCAAAGGGGACACCTGTCCTGCCCTGTCACCAAAAGCTGCACTGAAGCCCTCATTCCATTCATAATACGATTCATTAATGCCACCTTTTCAGCAAGTGTAGTACCAGCATCACTGAAGGAAGTGTGGGGTCTTCCTCTCCTAAAGAAACCTACTATAGATACAGCTATCCCAAGCAACTAGTACCCTTTTATGATGGTCCCTTTTCTGCTAAAGATCCTAGATAGGGTCACATACATCCAAATCCAGGACCATCTGGAATCTAACCAAGTCCTATATCTACGCCAATATGGATTCCGACCAGGCCATGGAACTGAATAAGCCTGGTTGGACCTCAAAATCCAACTTGACTCTTTCACAGATGCAGGCAAGCCTGCCTCCTCCTACTAGACCTCTCAGCCACCTTCGACTTGGTCGACCACTAAATCCTCTGTCACCACCTCACCTCTGCTGACAACTTCTCCCCCAGTTCACAGCTTTGGTTGCCTCATTATTACCTGACAGATCTATGAATGTATTCTCTGAGGATGCCTGTCCCCATCCCACACACCAATCGCTTGTAGAGTGCCCCAAGGCTCTTGTGTTTTCCCTACCCTCTACAACATCTTCAATAAGCCCTTCTGTGATCTCCTGGACACCATCTGCATCTCCTACATCAACTATGCAGATGATATGCTAATCTTGCTACCCCTCACTGGCAACCAGACAGAAACTCTCTTGCCCTAAACGGAATATACCCAGCTATCCAACCTTGGATGGCAGCCAACGGCCTCTGCCTTAACAATGAGAAAACAGAGATCTTGTTGATTGTGCCCACTTCAGTGCTCACGAACCTTGGCCCCCAATACTCAAATGTCAGCATAGATAGGCTCCTAATACTGATCTCATCTTCAGTGAAGACACGTGACGTATAGCTTGAGTCCTTGCTTTCCCTGACACACCAGTTTAACTCCATTGCTACCTCTGCCACCTACACTAAAATATTTCTTTCCCTTACTTACTGTCCCGGGAGGATAGCTCAGCGGCAACGTGCGCGCCTTGGAAGGAAGACGACACGAAGCAACACAGGTTCGATCCCCGGGTCCGTGCTTAGAAACCTCTGGGTGTTTAAGCGCATTATAAATACGCAACTAAGACAAAAAAAAATTATTACGCATCCAAAAAACAAACAATTCCTGTAACAGCGCCTCGATGCCTGTGGGCTGTGTGAGCGCTTTAAAAATGTAAAATAAATAAAATAAATAAACAAACATCTTCTGAAGAAAATGATGAATAATTCCTCAGAGTCTGCTATTGTCATTCAAGTCCATTAGTGATACCTGCAAAGGAAAACCTTTGGAGTACTGGTAAGAATTGGTGTAGTAGTACTTTGTGAGACTACACACCACTTATCTGCTTGGTATTAGGTAGCTCACCTTTTGGTATCGGTCTGTACTACACAAGTTGGTAGTGCGACTGAGCAGCCAGGCCTATCTCAAGAGGGGTAAATGTGAGCTGTAGCAATGAAATTCATTTACACAAATATCCAAGTAACACTTACACTCAAGGTTTCAGTTATAAATAATTATTTATTTATTTAACATCAATTTGTAAATAAAGGCTTTTCAGGACCAGCACAAGTTAGTGAATACTCTTTGGATATGCTCTTTACACAATTCCTATACCCGGAGGTGAGTTCATTCACAAGGACAGTAATGGCATTTATATATCACTAGTTATACTTTGCAGATTGTGAGGGTGCAGAAAGGAAAGGTTAAAGGAAGGAAAAAGGTTAAAAAGGTTCTCAGTATAGGTGAGGGCAATTCAATTTTCCAATGAGATTTAGACAAGCTTTTCCACGCAATAACAGTCTTAAACTAGTTACCATCTATGAGGGACAGAAATATCACTGTCAATGGGCTAGAAGAGTCTGGATCTGAGGCACTTCTTAGATAGAAAAAGTCTTGCACAGAGTTTAAGAATTTGTAGAAATCACTTGTAAGGTCACAAGCTGTAAAGCCTGTGAAAGGAGAGCTGGAATCAACTCTCAAAAGCAGGCAATGCAAAACTCAACTGAGAAGAACACAGCCAAAAAGACAATGAGGTAAGTACTCAAAGTCTAAACAGTACTTCTGGTTTGAAAAATAGTGGTCCAGCTGGATTCTGTCCTGTTGCAGCAGTGTATACCCTGGGTTTCTGAGCCTCAGTCATTGGGACAAGAGGGAGAACGTCTGGATGGCTCCTGTGGCAGCAATTTGAAGATCGTCGGTAGCTATGGGCTCTTTTTGGTTCAGCAGCACTGTGCAGTTTCAGTGCTCGGTAAACAGCACCATCGCGGAGCGAATTTTAAGCAGGTTCCTCCCATTCCTGCACAGCCTAGGCTGTCAATCAAACAGCAGGGTGGCTCAGGACAGCCAGCCTGCCAATCAGGACTGGTTGCATTCATGCACTCCTAGATACAAAGGACAGGGGAGTTTTGGAAACCTCCCTCACATCCGGGCTCCAGGGCTGAAGCCTGACAAAGGCTAAATTAACAAAGGGCTCAAACCCGGCTCAAGGTGCAGAGTAAAACCCAAGAAAGACCTCACACACAGAAAATGGGGAAAAAAGAAGACCAGTGCCATTTTGACACAATGGTCAACCAGGGGTGCTATACTGCAGCTGAGGGTTCAGTCTGCGGAAGAAAAGCACAATGGTAGGAAAATTAAACCACTGCCACCAGCCATTTAAAGTATTGAGGGTAGCATAACAAATGTTACATGAGAATGAAGGATACAGTGCTACTAGGTAACCCCCCCGCACTCCACATACAATGGTGTGTGTTGGACCTACAAAGAGAAAAGGAAAGTAAAGTCAATTTCACTTACTATTCTTGGGAACAGTAGTTCTCACAAGAAAAGGTATTTAAAGCTTATGAGAAATCTAAAGGATGTCTCTGTGATGCTGCACTCAGGGCACTGTGTGTCACCATACAAAAAGTAGATTCCTATGGAGTTTGTCAGACTCCATATCCTGAGGAAACACATAATCCAAATCAGGTCAAAACACATGAGAGAGTGAGAAAAAGATCTCACTGACTCCAGGGTTAAAATTAAAACGTCCTAAAGTCCAGAAAAAGAGCTTGGGGTCTCTAAGATTGAAAGGAATTAGCACAGAAATTAGCATTCTCCCTAACAGTACTGGGACAAAGAAAACCCAGGGAGCAATACAGAGTCTGAGACCAACATGGAAGAAGGACTTTGACAGTTTGCCATGGAAGCCCCACGGCAGCATCATAAACAAAGAGGCAGAGACATCATGGTGAGGAGCTGGGATGTTCAAATCACCTGTGCGAGAGCTGATGAGGAGAGCCCAGCAAACGAGGCTAGAGGAATAGATGTGTGCAGAACCAATACTTGGCATAGCGGAAAGCCAGCACAGCGATAAACCAAAAAGAGCAATCAGTATCCCGGGCCGCAAATGAGTGGTGACGTGACTGCTAATGAGAGGCGGTGGACCAGGAGGTCCGTTCACAACGTCATTTTCGCTGGAGCAGATCATAACCAAGGAAACGAGGAAGGAACAGAGAGAAACTATGGAGAAACTAGGAAGGAACAAGAGGTCAGCATGACCAGAAGCGGTCACAGATGTATGGGACCCCCAGTGATGTTATCCCTGAGAGGTAATGGGGAAAAGGGGAGACAAGGGAGGGGGGCTGAGAAAATAACTGGAATGCTCATAGCCGTCCCAGTTCTGATGAAGGATTGAGAATCTTGAGGAAAGTGAGAATAATTACAGGAGCATCCATACTCATTCTAGTTCAGATAAAGGAGTAAGACTATTTGAAGTGCTTGAACGCTCATACTCAGCCCCATCCAGATAAAGGAGTGAGAATAATAGAAGAAACTGATAATCATAACTGGAACACCCATACTCTTCCCAGTCAAGACAAAGTCTTTAGAATATTTCAAGGAAGTAAGAACCAATCCTGGAACGCTCATAATAACCTCAGACAGGATGAAATATTAAGTATACTAGAGGAGAGTGGATATAATCACTGGAATGTCTCTCCTTCTCGTAGCAAAGAGAAAGTATCAGAACTATCTGAAAATTGGAGGAAGCAATACTGGAATTCTCAGAATTATTCTAATCCAGATACAGAGTAGACAATCAATAAAGATGAAATTATAAGTTTGGAAAAAGAGAAAGAAGTTATCCTGTTCTCTGAAAGAAGAAGAATACATATTTTTAAAGTTAAACAAGAGGAAGATTGAAAGGAAAGAAGGAATAATAAGTTAAACGAGAAGGTTGAGCATTTGAAAAGCCCTATATTGCAGCTGTAATTTGATGAACACAATTACCGAGAATTGTTGCAGCATATCTTGTTGAACTGAAGCTGGTGAAAGGACCACATAACGGGAGGATGGAGTCATTTTCAGGTTCCTTAGTTATTCTAAATAGGGCTAGGGTCAGAGTAGGTTAGTTTAAGACAGAGTATGCAACTTGATTTGGACTTTCACTGACTGACAAGTACCCTCGTTAGTTTTGTTACGTAGCAAAGACCTGTAGCTTAGGGAAAGTTAGGAGTTTGCACTCTTTTCAGTTAATAAAATATCAGTAAAATGGAAAGTCGGAGTCAGTGCCCTTCTTCTGACCTGCCACAGTGCACATACCTCTGACTGGTCTGAAACACATGCTGGGACTGTGGTCACCATGCAACTGGCATGTCTAGAGGAAGAAACCCAGATATTAGTTGAAATGGAAGAATGACTACTTCTGACCCTCAGAAGTTGTCAAAGGAGTATTTATCAGGGGTTTGGCATTCTTTTCTCTCTCGGGCATACTGGATGTAGGGAGGGAGGACAGAGACAGTAGCATGTTCCTAACAGACGTCAATTTGTGAGACAAGGATATGATGGGCACTAATCACTGACACTGTGTTTCATTAGGGATTGTTGGAGACCAATAACATCATGGCAGACTTTAATGCTCTTGGCTCTCCCCTGCAACCTCATCCCACCATGCACTGCCACTGCCCCAGGACTATTGCAGCTCTTCATGCAATGGCTCACAGCTAACATGCCTGATTCTAGATTCCGAAATCTGCCAGCTCCACCATCCTTGATCCTGGTTCATGGAGCAGCGAGCTGGCCCCTGAGGCCCACCACCATCACCTCGGCTTTGCCTTTCCTGGCCCAACCTATGCCCTCATCTCCATGTGCGCTGCTGCTGCCATAGACCTATCATGTCTCCTCACATGACAGCTTACTTGTTACTTCTCTGTTGTTATCTACACAGTGTCCTCACCCTGGGTATCTATTGAAAAAGGCAACTCTTCTAAGGGCACTGCCAACTCCAGTTTGCCCCTTCTTGTGCTAGTTAAACCCTGCCTTTTCCATTATTCAACTTCTTAGTACCTGCTCTCCGCATCTGACTCTGTTCTTGTACCAATCGTCATGTAGTGGTCTGTTACTTCTAACTTTCTTCTATTTACCTTTTTCTCTTTCCGTGATTTCCTGAATCAATACCCCAAGATACACATTTTATTTAATTTATTTATTTTATTCATTTATAAAGCACACAGCACCCCATGGGCATTGAGGCACTGTTTCCGAGGTAAACACGTGTTTACATAGTTACCTGGGCACATACAAATGAACAGAGAACTGACAGTAATGCTGGTAAATGCTAGTATGGGTGAATGGTATAGTTAAACAGCCCCGTTTTCAGGGCTTTGCATAAGGCAGAGTGGGAAGGTTCAGCGCTGAGGGTGTGTGGCAGGGAGTTCCATTGCCTGGCCACAATGAAGGGGAAGCTGGCACCACCTGCTTTGGTGCGTTTGACTCTGAGGAGTAAGAGTCGGTGGGAGTATGGTGTTCTGGTAGGTCTGGATGAGCCTGATTTGACTACTTTCTGAGAGAGGTAAGGGAGGCTGTGTCGGTGATGCACTTGTGAGTGATGGCAAGAGTTTTGAAAAAGGACCCGTTCTTTGATGAGGAGCCAAAGGGCTTCCCGCCTTGCTGCAGAGATGTGTTCTCTTTTGGGGATGCTGAGGGCTGCTTGGAGTGTGTTGTTTTGGATGATTTGTAGTTTAAGTAGGTTTTTAGAAGAGGTGCCAGTGAAGAAGACTTTCCAGTCTTGAGCCTATTGTCGTTCTGGCAATGGCGAGGCAGTTCTCAGTGGACAGGAATGGTTTGGCTGCATTAAGTAGTTTGGTGGGAATAAGCTGCCAAGGATGCAATAGTGCTGACCTGCAGAGACATAGAGAGGGTGGCACCTAATTAGACACCTAGGGTCTTAACTGATGATGATACAGGAATCTGTATGTTGTCAATTGTGAACGCAGGGTATTGACTATTGAGTTTTGTTTTTTTAGAATGTATCATTAGTTCCCTCCCCTGGGTCCTGTAACCCCTCTAACCTTATCTATTCTTCTATCTTGCACTCCCGCTTCTATTTCAGTTGGTCTCTTGAATGCCCACACAGTTTTAACAAATCCCATTATACATTGGGTCGCTTCTTAATATTTAACTAGCATTTTCTAGATCTCAAAGAGACCTGGGTTATCGATTTTAACACATTTGGACTTTTCTTTCTTCAACTCTACTAAGATTCGCTCATACACCCTGCATCAGTGGCAAAGGTGGCTGAGTTTGTATTTTATACCATTTTTCTTGGACTCTATCTTCCTTTGTCCTCAATATTCCCTATTTCCCTACTTTAAATATCAGTTTTCTCACTTCTTTAGTCCCCATTCTTTGGTGTTTCTTATGCTTTACCAACACCCAGTACCCTTTCAGGTTTCTACTTTGACTGTCTTCTTTCTCTGCTTTCCCCCTTGCCTCCATTTTCTAACTTTTCTGTGACTTTAATCTCTATCGCTATACCACTCACTCTTCCACTTCATTCCCTCTCCCTCTTCCCAGGTTGCTGGCTCATCCCTCAACCTTTTTTTCTCTTCTCATCTTCCTGATACCTCTGTATATGCTCATGATATTTATTCATCTGACCGTCTACCTTTGTCATTCTCCTCTTCTCTTCCATCTCCGTCTGCTCTTGTACCCTCGCCATCTCGATTTTATCGACATGATCTATGTCACTTTCACCCCACCGCCTTTCTGCCCGCTCTTTCCACTACTCGCCTTTTCTCGATTTTCTTTCCAATCATGCCACTTTTACCCTGCACGACAATCTTCTCCTTACTCTTGGTTCTCTCTACCCTCTACCCTTCTTCTCCTTCCCACACTCCTCCACCGCCTTCAGGCATCTTGTTGACTCGTGCTCTTCTTCTACTTCTTGTATATTTTAAAGCAAATAAGGGTTGTTTTAGATCTGGAAGGCACAAGTGTATTAATGGGCAATATAATTTATTAGTACCCGGCGTGGGTGCAATCAGAATGAAACAAGCATTCTGATTGGCCGTTGGCGGGGCTTTACCCGGCCGAGAATCCCTCGGTTCTCGGCCGGGATTCTAGCCGCCTTTTCCATGGCAGGGGGTGGCACAGCCCCTCAGCCAATGAGGAGGCTCGAGGCGGGGCCATCCCCGCTCCGAGCCTCCCCACTGCTGCAAGTGATATAGCCGGATTGTACTTGTGGTGTAAGTGAACGTGTCGATGGAGAGCATGTAATAAGGTGATCATTCGACAACAACTGAGAGAAGACATCAGGAGGCAAAGGAAGGTATGGTGAAGTGGGTGACAATTGTCTAGTGGACAAAGGATGAGAACAAGATGGTCTTAGTGTTGGCGAGCTAAAAGTGGGCAGGAGGAGTGGTATACAGCATTGAGAATCATCAAGGAGGAAACCAAAGAGAATAGGTCCACAGAGCAGAAGAGGTGTGAGTTATAGATGAAGAAGAGGAGCAGCTGCACTAGCTGATGATCAAAATGGTTTAGAAGCCAAATGCGGAGAAGGCAATTTCAGAGTTTGTCAATGCAACAATGGGAAATGGGCCTTCCAATTTGTGAGCCGACAGTGCTCTTAGCTAAGCTCACTAGAAGTCAAATGACTGGTCTACAATCCTTGGGCCTTACAAATGAGAGTTGGCAGATGATCTGCAACATAGAGTGACATACTGAAAATCTGAATAAAGCTGCAAGTGCCAAGAAAGTAGTGCCTAAACGATTAAGTCTCAAAGTTTATGGAGGCTTTGTTTGTCCGGCAGCAGCTGGATATTAAGGTAGGGGTGGGCTGAGAGACTATGGTCCACTAGCGAGTTGGAATTGCTCAACATTGTCTTTTCATATGTTTCCCATTATCCTGTTTTCAGTCAACCCTAATACTTCGGACCATTAAAGTTCTAAAAATGAACCGCTGAGCTTGAGAATCTATGCTCTGAGTAGTCTGTTCATCCCATGACAGTGACACTTCTTTTACGTATCATTCCTCATCAAAATGTCATTTTAATGCTCAAATAATGCAACATGGATGCACCCTTTTCTCTATTTTGCCATGAAATATGCATTTTTAAGAAATTAATTGCTGCTAAAAATGTGTATTCAGTTATATAGTGTGTCCTCCTTTAAGCACAGATAAAATATTCAAACATGTATCTATCACACATATATTTATAACACAAGGCTTCTTATGTTTCCTGTAAGTAAATCATTTGACATATTTAAATAAAACCCATAGAATCTCTTTAGCCCCACGTTCCTAGTTAACCTAGATATACTCAAATTAACTAGGCATTATAAATATCCCTTGCATCAGGCATCCTCTTTTTTGCAGTTCAGTACAAGCATGACTGTATATTAATATGTTATGCTTGTCACCATCCACTTCCTCTAAACACTCACCAGACCAATCCTTATTGCACAACATATAACAATGCAGGCAATCATTTTCTGATATGTTATCTACACTTGCTATTTTTTTAATATATGTTCTGCATTGGACATTCTTTAATTTTGTTCTGAAATTGATTTGTTATTTTAATGTATACATCCACTGTCACAAAGAAATCAAATACTCACAACTTATAAATATTAGTAATGCATTCTCTTTTATCTACATTGCATATTTTTCAGGCAAATTCCCAACCAACATCATATCAATATATTCAGACTTAATCACGCTTAGTTGTGGTGCCATAAACAGCAAATATATTAATCGAGATCTGTTAACTGTATACAGACATTCACAACACATTCACAGTATAGAAGCAAGATTATTCAGACCAAACAGTAGGGAACTTAACTCCACTGTCTGTCAGTCAAGAAAATAATCAATTTCAAAGCAATCTGCATCACCCACAGAAACCTTCAAGGCTGTGGAGCCAAATTCACGCAAAGATAGATCATCACATAACAACCAAGGAGAAGGCTAAGACCCAGCAATGGCATACATCTAGAAACCATGAAATCTGGCAGAAAGAGAAACAGAGATTGTCCCTTCTCTAACATCGTGGCAACATGTTATAACTCAATTCGATGTGCTTAACAAATAATTGAAGAGTTATCCAGTCACTCTTATGGGAGCAATCTTCCAAATCTATATATATATATATATATATTAATGTCAAATGGTCTGTGTGGGTTTGTGGTATGATACGTTGTTCCATAGACAATTACCTGTTAGGAGGCTCTGAACCTTACTGGCTACATGACATTTGGACACCCCACAACCTTTTCCCTTGATTTCAGCAAAAGCCAATATTTGTATGTGGGTTTGTGGTTTAGAGAAGCCTTGTTCCTTATACAATTCCACACCGTTCCACCAATCTTCACCAAATGTTGCATAGTTACCTGTTAGGACCCTGCGGACATTAATGGCCACATGACATTTGGACACCTCATCCCTTTCCCTGAATTTCAGCAAAAATCAACATATGTTTTTGTGTTTGGGGCTTAGTGAGGGGCTGTTCCTTATAAAATTCCACACCGTTTCAACAATCTGCACCACATTTTGCAGAGATATCTGTTAGGACCCTTTGGACATTACAGGCTACATGGCATTTGGACACCCCACCCATTTCCCCGGATTTCAACAAAAGCTAAAAAAAATGGTGGGTTTGTTGCCTGCCAACAAATCCGTAAACCATGTTGACCGCAAAGGGAAACAAAAAAGGTATGAGGCGAATGGACCTAAGAGGCGAAGATGAAGTCAGCTGGCATTCCAGAAGTTTCCAAATGTTTGCTGCATCAGGTAAAATTAGTTTTCCGGAGGATTTTTGCAAGAGGGTGCCTGCCGACGAAGCCGTAATCCATGTTCACCCGGAAGGGAAACAAAAGAAAGTAGTTTCTAAGCAAGCTTTACAATGCTGTAAACCATGTTCACTGCAAAGGGAAACAAAAATCATTGTTGCATCAGGTGAAATTACTTTTCCAGGGGATTTTTGCGAGATGGTGCCTGATGACAAATCCGTAAACCATGTTCACTGGGAAGGGAAAGAAAAATGTTTATCAACCAGCCCCGATACGAGGAACAAAACTTGAGGTCTCGAAAACCACATTCAAGGCACTTGGATGCATGATATTTGCATCACAATGCCCCAAAACAAACTGCACCAAGCCAGGGTAAAGCGGAACAGCGACCTAGAGGAACATTCATTTTCAGCAATTAATGAGTGTGTTATCATGTCTGTCTACAGAACCCATTCGGACAGCGGGTGCTTTTGCTACTTCTATTAATACATTCAAAAAGATCAAACAAATATATTTATATCATTTCTGTACATGAAATAATACTTGAAGATGCAATACAATTCAGTCAAGCTTTATTGTTCAGGATTTTTCAAAATAAGTAATCCTAAGTAATAAATGTCATGTTTTGAAACCCTGTAAATAGGAGAGCTGAACACCACAAAATAAGTTGATCAAAAAATCAAATTACTTTTTTGGCAGACAATATCACAATATAATGTGCTTGAACAGTTCAACATCTAACAAGATGGTTCTTCTACGAATTGCTCTCTGTACCTCTCCACAAAGGGAATTCATACAATTCAGGAACATCTCACTTTCTGGAAAACAATAAAGACCTGTCTCTTCAACACACCTTAACTAGCAAATACATTCCATGATTCGACAACCGGATTTCTGACCAGTGTTTTGTTCCCATGCTTTGCTCTCTGGCCTTTTATACAATAAGTGTGATGACTTGTTCCCTGAGCAAGTGTTCCCTGAGTAAAGTGTTGCTTTACTGTGATTTTTCCTGTTGCCCAATACACATCAGGCCTTATGGTTACACTAAATCAAAAGATTGTTCACATCAGCTGCAAACTATCTTACCTCAAACCCATAACGCCTCAGGAATCTTTCTCAATTATTTGGCTTGGCACTCAAAACTGCATGTTCCCTTTTTCTCCCTTCTTCCCCCTGTTCCATCAGCCAGAACCCACCATTTTTCATTGCCCTCTGAAAATGGTGTCAGCCCACCCCAGAATGCTTCAGGACATTCTCATTCAAACATCTCAATTTAAGGGCTCCACTAAGGAGTTCCTACGGTGCACTGCGAACACAATATCATCATGGACGCATCAAACAGACATGTAAAATGTCCCATCAGAGCCCTCCTGCAAACTACCTACATGGCAATTCACAAATGCATCATATACAGACGAATCACGAATCAAGCCACTTGCAACAGCAATCTGAATATGCTCCCTGTTGCCCCCCCCCGCGGGGAGGCTTCAAATGACAGAACATTACCCTACTACAACAATGTACTTACTACACCCCGGGCCAACACATTGTAGCACCAGAAGCATATAAACTGCCCTTTAGGCAGAAATACCCCCAGCCCCCTCGGAACCATCATGGCGGTGGCAGGCCCTGTGGAGCCCTTCCAGGCTTCTTCACAGGAGCCTTCTCTCCCCTAATCCCGCCTCTCTGTGCCCCCCCTGCCTTGATTGCCCAGCTCCCATCCATTGGGTTAATGTGGATGCCACTGCATGCCCGCTCCCTATGCCATTTTCCAGCTTGGCATCAGTTGAGCGGGCGCACAATTGACCCCCAGAGCCCCTCAGACCCATCATGGCGGTGGCAGGTGCTGTGGAGCCCTTGCAGCCTTCCGGCCCGCACTGGAGCCTTCTCTCCCCTAATCCCGCCTCTCTGTGCATCCCCCTGCCCCGATTGCCCAGCTCCCATCCATTGGGTTAATGTGGATGGCGCTGCACGTCCGCTCCCTGTGCCATTTTCCAGCTTGGCATCAGGTGAGCGGGGGCACTCTTGACCCCCTTCGGAAACATCATGGTGGTGGCAGGTACTGTGGAGCCCTCGCGGGCTTCCGGGCCGCACCGGAGCCTTCTCTCCCCTAATCCAGCCTTTCTTTGCCTCCCCCTGCCCTGATTGGCCAGCTCCCATCCATTGGGTTAATGTGGATGCCGCTGCACGCCCACTCCCTATGCCATTTTCCAGCTTGGCATCTGTTGAGCGGGCTCACTCTTGACCCCCAGTTCCCCCTCGGAACCATCATAGCGGTGGCAGGCCCTGTGGAGCCGTTGTGGGCTTCCGGGCTGTACCGGAGCCTTCTCTCCCCTAATCCCACCCCTCTGTGCCCCCCCTGCCCTGACTGGCCAGCTCCCATTCATTGGGTTAATGTGGATGTCGCTGCACACCCGCTCCCTGTGCCATATTCCAGCTTGGCATCAGGTGAGCGGGCACACTCTTGACCCCCATGCCCCTTTCGGAACCATCATGGCGGTGGCAGGCCCTGTGGCGCCTTCGTGGGCTTCTGGGCCGCACTGGAGCCTTCTCTCCCCTAATCCCGCTCTCTCTGTGCCCCCCCTGCCCTGATTGGCCAGCTCCCATCCATTGGGTTAATGTGGATGCCACTGCACGCCCACTCCCTGTGCCATTTTCCAGCTTGGCATCAGGTGAGCGGGCGCACTCTTGACCCCCAGGCCGCCCCTTTGGCACCAGCCTGGTGGTGGCAGGCCCTGTGGAGCCCTCGCTGGCTTCCGGGCCACACCAGAGCCTTCTCTCCCCTAATCCCGCCATTCTTTGCCTCCCCCTGCCCTAATTGGCCAGTTCCTCCCATTTCTGAGCCAAACCTGGGCAGCCCTCTGCCCGGCTGCCCCTGTTGCTAAGGGTGGCTCCAACAGAGGCGGCCCCAAGATGTGTCTGCAGGTGTCTGCCGGGGAAGCAAAGGAAGCCAGCAGCCATCAGACACCAACAAAACACTGAAAGTGCCAACAGTTCATCATTTAATAGTATTTTATGCAATGAAAAGCTCGAAAACATGGTCTCCAGTCACATGATCAGATGGAAATAGATTTTGGGTCGAGCTACACCTAAACCAGAAGATAAGACCATGCCACTCTCCCTTTTATTCTCATGCACAGTGAGCCTCTACAAGGCCGAGTTCAAAGCCTAATTGAATGGCAGACCGCAGAAGTGATGATGGGTGAGGGCTAATTGGGTGCAGAAGCATGTACAGGCCAACCCTACCAGCATCTTGGGTAACCATCTTGCATGCTGCTAGCAAGTGGAATATTCCAGAAGGGTACAAGAGTGTCAACCAATTAAAGAGGGCCATGTACTAAAGAGCCCTATAGTTTGTGTAACCAATAGGGTGTTGAGTATTAGTATGACACGGAGGATGACTTGCACTTGGGATGGGTTTATTTGTCATCTTGATCTTAGAGACCCAATCATAACCCCTGTCAGTATGGAACATATACCTAGATGTTTTCTTTAACATTCACATTCCCTAGTAGGTTTACTTAGTTTGCCATGTAGGATGACGTGAGTAGTGATGAATTTTTAGTATAAGAATGTTGTTTTTTCATGTAATGCTTTGTGGGAAATAGAGCGAACGTCCATTGATGTCCCTTGTAACACCCTGTTTTGATAATTGTTAATAAAACAGTACTAAGTTTTGCCAACTTCCTGAGTCGATTTGATTATTGATGTATGAGTAAGTTCTGCATCCCCATCCATCTCTAAGTATTGCTACCTCATCTTAAACGGCCCCAGGTCTGGGCGTTCAGCATCTTTATGGATATTGTGAAATACAAATAAGGCTGACAGAAAAGGAGTTAATTTGTGAGAATATTATCAGATTTTCAGCCCTCTTCTGCAAAAGAGTATTACTGCATAGACATATCCACGTCTCTGAAAAAATATGTGCCACTGTTGAAGTGATAGGAGCTCGTTTTTCCTCTGTCAGGTGATCATCTAGTTTTTGTTGCTTCTATTGCAGGACAGTTGTCTTATAATCAGAGATAGAAATTCTGAAAACTCCATAATAATATGTCCCGTACCTTTATTGGCAGATTTAATGATTAAGGATTCATCGGTGGCAAGGTTGCACAGGAAAGTGTTAAAATTTGCATTTTACTCATTTTTGAAAAAGGAGAACACATTTTTTTGTAATTCATAATTTAGCATGAATGCCATTAGTGAGAGAAGATGCTGAGAAGGAGCAGGATCAAAACCAGAGATCACAAAACATATTTAAGATGTGCACGCCTGAAAAATGTGGCTAGTTTGCAGTGTATTTTGAATGGGTCTGTCTGTCTTGTGGGCAACACACTCAAAACATTAGCCATCGATGCAAATTCGAGGTGAGATTTGGCTTCTTTGAATCCATTTAGAATAAGGCAGTCAATATTTGTCGGGTCCAAAGATGCAACACTTTGGCTGAATGATCCATGGTTGGGGTGGTTTCATGTGGAGGAATTTCATTACTTTGACAGTTGACTGTGTGCGGGCAGCTACGGGCTATGAAAACATGCAACATCATCTAAAAGCGGCTAGCAGTTCCAGCAAGAAGCTCCAGTTCCTGCTGCTAGCAGCGTGTCAGGGCAATAAGCAGGTCTTCTAGTCAGGGCCTCACAGGAAAGAGTGGTACGTGAATGACACCAGTTAGCTGTTGGACTGCACGAGAAATCCCAGAGCACCTAGAATTATTAACCTAATTATGCTGAAACCTTCCTGTATTCAGACATACAGCTCTCTCTGTATGTGCAGTGAGCATAGACCTTCTTAAATTGGATGTTCCACTTACGACTTCCTATTAGGATGCAATAGACACTCAATTGTTCCGGGATGTTAAGCTCTAGCCTTACCTAGAGCTCACATACCTTTTAGAGAAGCAGGTAATACAGATTGTTTAGCAAAATAATCAGAAAAAATATCTTTAGTTGCCAACACTGCTAAGGTAGTTGAACACCAGCAAATAAATGGCCACCCAATAGTGCTCATCTAGTGTCAGCTAAATTAAAGGGTGGATATGATTTTAAGTACCCCACTGATTGACTTAGTGCTAATATTTGGGTGGCAATGTCATACGGATCATATCTGCGGTGCACACATTCATTTAAATGAAACATTCTCAGGAAGGGTGATGCAAACACTAGAGCATGGATGAGTGCAAGAGGGCTCCAGGTTCCAACACCTTGAATATAAATACGACACTGGAATAACAACAAGAAATAACATCCAGTGCATGGGACAGGTCCTCCTTCAGTTCTGCATTTGGGCTCTAGCCATACATGGCCATTGTCTTTGACATGAAACATCCCCAAGGTATCTTTCAGTACCTGTGTGATATAGCATATCTAAGCATCATCTGTCACACATGGCTCAGGATAAACCCGAACTCTCAGAGATGATCCAATAGTTTTTATGACTTGTCTCTCTCATCTAAAAAGCACCAATCGTCCCTACCCTGCCAACTTAGTACAAACCGCAGATTCCACCCAACAAGTTTTTACTGGTGCTAGAAGTGAAGACCTAAAGGCACCTTCTCTGTCTAAGATCCCTCTGGGACTTTGTGGACTGTACCTTTCGGGACCGTGGTTTGTCCACGGGGGGATAGCTCAGGGGCAACACGCTCCTCATGGAAGCAAGACGACGTGAAACTGCGATTCAAAACCTCTGAGTATTAAGAACATTATAAATAACCCATTACAATTACAATTACCTGCAATATTAAGTGGTTAGTAATTGAAAAGGCATATTCCTAATCATCTCACTTCCTGCTGTTCTCCTCACATTACTCTCCTTCTCCAACTTCACACAGCTTCAAAATGTCTTCTCCCTATGTATGGTTCTTCTGTTCCTCCAGTGTTATTTACTCCTTCTAACCTTGTCTCCACCCTTTGATGTTACTACTTTCTTCCTGATACTAAAACCCCCTCCTCCACACTGCTGCTCATTCCTCCAGACTATTACCACTACTCCATCATGCCACCTTCTACTCAAACATCTTCCTTTCACTCCCACACATACTTCACATTCACTCTCTACACGTCCTCTCCTAAACACACATGCCACTCTTTCATGCACACTCACAAAACAGTACCACTTGCACCCCCTAACAATGGCTCACCTGCTCCAGAAATTGACTCCACAATCTACTCCACCATCCTTCCCCCTGCTAGTTCCTTGGTCTGCCACCTCCATCTCCACTTTCTTCAATGGGAAAACCCTCAAAATCCTGTTTCCTGGGGGTTCTTCTATCCCCCTCCACTGGTTGGTCATTTGTCTCGTGCCAATGTTGCCCTGATTTCCCTGTCCAGGAGGTGTTCCATACAGCAAAGGTGTGATATAGTACTTTAAGTCCTGCCCACTTTTCCCATTCGGGTTCATCGCAGAACAACAATATCGGTGGAATGTTCCATTTTGGGTTAGAAAGGTTCTCCTCTGGCTCCCCTGAAGGTAGATTCAGTCCTTTTTGTGGTGGGGTTTATTTTTTGTGTCTCTAGTGGTTTAGGGGAGCAGCACCAGTTCCCAGACCGGGCCGCCTGTTGGTGTCTCACCATGCATGTCACTGACAGCAGCCGCTTTGTTGGTCCAACTCCTTGTTTTGGTCCTTTGCACTGGTATGGTGGCATGCCACTCGTGTACAATATTGGTTGGGTGTGTGGAGCGTCGGCTTCCTATTAGAGAAAACCTGGCCAGTATCTGCATTGAAGAGCATTGAGTTAGGCAAGGTGGTACTGCACATAAGCACACTGGCACATGGGGAGCGGGCAGGAATTGGGACCCTCAATATCCTCAATAAACTTGTGTTGAATATGAGACTGGAGATCATTTAGAGCCACTACCTGATAGGCGCTTGGGCTAATTGATCACCGTTTGCAGCTGGAATTCTGCTCTGTGCTGGCTCATTCAACAAACATTGTTGCATCACAATACAACTGTAATAGGTTATAACATCTGTTAATGTTATTTTTCTACCCAGTAGAATAGGAATGTAAAGCAAAGAAGGGTTTGTGTTATATTATATTCAGCTGCTCCGGTTTGATTGCTATTGGATTAAATATAACCTGTGTGTACTTTACAAGCTGCTAATCAAGAGCTTGCAATGGCAAAGCTGACAATATGTGCAACATAGGTTGCAAATGCTCAAAACACGAAAGCAAGCTGTTCTCTCGCTGATTGTACAAGCAGGCTGTCTGCACGTCTTAGAATTCACGCGTTATTTGCAAACAGAGGGGGAGGAACACGTTCATGCTTCAGCTGACATATTTCCAAGACTAAGTACAAACAATGACATGTTTGCAATCAATAGAATAAATCACTGCTTGGAAGCAAGTTACACGATAAAAACAACCATGTACATCCTCCAGAGCTGTGCGTGCTTTTGGGAAATGTACTTATTTCAAATCCATATCAAGGACCTTGAGTATTTTCTGGAAACACATGTTGAAAGCGAGATTTATAGAGCACAGGCTAAACTGTGTAATGGACACTAGAGACCAATTAGTCCAAGTGCAGGAATATTATTATCTGCCAGTGGCTCCAAATTATCCCCAGTCTCCTATTCAGCATCACTCAGTACAGAATATTATCCTTCAGCTTCATCTTACTACTTTCACAAAGTTTGTAGTGTTCTTTTCGCATGGAGAGGCGCACTAGAGGGCACTTTAAAAGAAATATACATTGTAAGCATGAGCTATGGGCAAACAAATAATCGTAGGTCCGACTGGGCAAAAAAAGGCAGCTTGTCTCCAGTTTTAAAAGAAGGTGAAACAATTGAAGTTGATAAACTACCCATCTGAGATCATGTTTGGACTGGTTGTCTGGACTCGCTTACCGCAAAGTGTGGCAGATATCAACAGACATTCGGATGACTCAGACCTAATTGGCCGGACGAAAGAGCAAAACTTCAGATGGAGACATAGGCTGACAAAAGGAGAAGGGCCAACGTGTCATCATATAAAAATAGGAGATGATGTAATGTTCAGACAACTACTGCCACACAAAGCCATGACTCCATTCCATCCTTATCCTCTGATCGTCAACGAGAAGAAATGTTCAATGATAACTGCCATGAACGGCGACACATCAAGAAACTTCTCTGACTTCAAGAGAACTTGTGAGTCATCTCGCTACTTGAACATTTCTGAAATTATAGACATTAGAGGAAATTACTCTGAACTTTGATAATTGGGATACTGCGACTACTAAGATGTGGACACTGACATCACGCATCAGGAAGCAGTGGATGAGTAGACTGAAGGCTCTGTTTTGGACCTCCCTGGTCAGATGAAGAAGAAACCCTTAAGAATGATTGAAGAAATTGGGTAAAGAACTTTATGTTTAAAAAGAGGGGTGGGTAGTTTCTGTGTCGTACAGTTCGTAATATGTTTCACGAAGGGAACACTGGGGTGTGAGAGAAATGAAATGAGGAAGGAGTTTGGATGAGAAGTGACACTTGGCAGTTTGAAAAAGAATAAAGAATAGTGCAATTGCTTACATGAATCAGCGCCTATTTATTATGGCCTCGTCATGATTGCTCAGTATTCCACAGCCTCTGTGCACAATGTACGTCCAAGTTAGTGAGCTTCACAACAGTCCGCAAGTAACGGTGCAGCAGAAACAACAGGGCGCCCATCGTACGAGGCAGACACGTCCCAGAAACACCCCTGAAGGTGCAAATATATATATTTTTATTTTTTTATTTTATTGTTGTTTATAATCAAACAAATTGATTTTACAACTTTACAAGTTTATCCTCTTGATCTTTTAGAAACTGTCAATTTCTGCGACAGTTGTATTCGTAGTAAAATTCATATAAGTCTATTGTCGTTGAAATACACTAGGCCTCCTGTAATGCGGTGGTTGACAGCTCTTGAAAAGTTGTTGTTACGTGTTGCAAGATCTTAAAAGTTGCTAGTTGCCACGTTACTTTGTCCCCACTGATCATTCTGAACCACAAAGTTTCTTCGTCTGCCAAAAGGGGGTTTGAGTAGAATGACTTAATATATTGCGACCTCACCCACTTGGTGCCTGGACATGACAAAAGGAGATGGCGAGTGGTCTCTATCTCCTTAGTGTCTTTACATAGTCTGCAGGTATTTGTTGTTGACTGGCCTCTATCTGCTCGGATTTCATTGGTGTCCAGGAGATTATGCCTTGCTCTTAGTATAAAATGACGAGCAGGTCCGCTAGGGAATTTCTTAATGTTTCCTTGCAGATCATTCAGCTTCTTCCAGGTAGAGGGCAAATGAGACGTAAGTTTGTAGCGGCCTGCCACTGTTAGAGTCTCTATCCAGTCAAGTTCTTTTAGTTTTTTTAGGACTTTAGTAGGGTTATTGATTAGTTCTTCTTCTCCACTCACTATTGATTCTAGGAGTGTCAAGTTGTCACTTCTCCAGGTTTTTAACATTTCGCAGTTAGAGACCCTCAAAGGTCTATTTATCAAGGTGTACAGGTATGTACTCTCTGCCATCACACATTTTCTGTAAAGCATCAAGGAGTTACAGTTTACCATGCCCTTCAGGGAGAGTAGGCTGAGTTCATGTCTTATTAGGGCCGCCGGTGTTGATTTTGGCAAGCCCAGCACTATTCTCCAGTAGAGTGCTTCTAGTTTCCCCCACATTGCTCTGTCTTTTCTTGTACTGTCAAAAGTTATGCCAATGTATTTGAAGTTCTTTACTTTGTCTATAGTTTTTTTGTCAAGGGTCCAGATTAATTTTTCTGCCTTCTTGGGTGCTTTTCGAAAATCATGATTTTCGTCTTCTCGATGTTGATGGCGAGATTGTTTGCCACTGTGTATTTGAGAAAGTTATCGAGTTGACGTTGGAGCCCAATCAGAGTCTGGTCGAATTAGATTAGGTCATCTGCATACAAGAGTCTGCTGATTTTTGTTTGAGCTAGGTTTGGAGGAAATGATCTAACAGGTTCCTCTGTTTCCTTGTAGTCACCGATATAGGCAATGAACAAATCTGGGGCCAGAGGGTACTCTTGCTTGACTCCCCGTGACGTCGGTATGGCTGCTGACAGAAGCTCGAGAAGTTTTTGCGGTCATTTCCAGCGTAAGAGCTTCTACCAAAGGCAGTCCCTGTCAACCCGCTGAAATGCCTGGGATACTTTTTTCGGACAGTTTTAGCCTATTCCCTTGGCTGTTTACTTCCAACGTGTGTTTCATCCTTTGGGTAGAACGGATGGCATTTCTCCAAGTCGTCGTCAACAGATTCTGGTCACCGGCTTTGGTTTGGATGACATCAAGTTGGAAGACGGAGCTTCCAGCTGGAGATACTTTAGGTTTTGGATGAGGTGTGCTGCACGTGGCGTTAAGGTCTCTGCACACCAAAATGTGATACATTTGGTGAACCGCTAGTATCCCGTCAATCGCGTTCTCGATTATATCGAGAAACTGAGTAGATGTTAATGTAGCTGGGTTCCAGTGGACGTTGAGTATCGCAATTATGGTCTGCTGATTGAGATTTGAAGAGGCCAGCTTGTGGGTCCAGATCAAAGAAACTGCAAGTAAGGAATGATTTGACACTAATATTTCTTTCACTACTAGACCCTGGCCACTCTTACAGGCAGTCAGCAAGTCTGAAGATGGGCGGCCCATACTTGCTTTTTTAGCAGGAGCAAAGATCATTTCGTATCCGTCCAGGATAGGGGTTTTTGTTAGCCATGTCTCCTGGAAACACAGGATGTCGTAGGTGGCTAAATTGACGTCTCCTTTATCCATCAGCAAGAGATATCCCCTTGTGTTCCAGCGTCCTAGCCTTATGTCGGTAGTCAGGTGGTGGTGTCATAGATTCTCTTGTCTTGATGGTTCCCGCGGACTTGAATTGCTATTTGGCAAGCTGAAGCGTTAATGCTTTCGGGAGCCAGGACCAGAAACCATCATCGTTCGATCTAGTTGCTCTAGGGCCAACCAGCATGATGTTCCTATGTATGTCTTGTGTAATAGTTTGTTTCGTTTCAATATGGTCCTTTTGTTTTACCTTTAGGCTGGAGGATTCTGCCTTTTTTGTTTCTGAACATGGAGGATTTCGAACAACTCTTGTGTCAGCTGTCGGGTAGATCTTTGAGTCAGTACATAATTCATTTTTCGATGGTCGGTGCTTCGCCTGAGTGTAGTTTGAGTGAGCACCAATATTCTCTTTAACTTCAATGTAGGGTGCCGGGCGATGATCAAGTCCCTTTGCTTTATGTTGACATTCGCTCTTTGTCGATTGTTTGGATAGGTGTTTATTGGGTGATGTCTTCCTTAAAGGTCTCTCTGATGATACATTTTGCTCTTTGAATTCAATTATATAGTAACCCAGTCTTAGGATTTCGTCCTTTTCCCACTTTAAAAGATTTTTAACTGTTGTTGACGAGATGTGCAAGTGACTTGTCGCCTTGCCATGACTGTGGCTTGGGTCCACTATTTTTAAGTCATCCGTTTTGATTTGTTGTAACTTTGGGATATAGTGGAGCAACTTCAATACCAATCTTCTATTTAGAATCACGACATTGTGATTCTCTGGAATTTGTTCTAATTTCAAGATCCACCTAGAGGGGGTTTTGTCCACTACCCTAGGCTCCAAGTATTTTTCTGTTCTCGATCTATATCGAGTATCATAAATTGCTTCTTTATAGCTCAATGCGTCTTTCCTATATAAAGGTGATTTAAAAGCTGGTGTTCAGTCAGAGGATTTTCTTTGCGTTTCTTGTTTGTTTAGCTGTGGCTCTTGGTTAGAGGCTTCACCTTCCGGCTGTTCTGCGTGTCCATTTGTTTATATGATTCCTTAAGTCGTTCCTGAGGGGGATTCGATCCCTGGGTCGTATCCTTGATCAGTTTGTTTCTTCATTCTTCCAATGTAAGGAAGGGCATCGAAGAAACAGCTTTGTGGCTAGGGATGTTTAAATCAGAGTGCTGGATGTCAAACGTCACTTTCCTCTTGTTTTCAGGAGCTGCTTGGTTCGTAGGAGAAGCTTGAGCATCATCATCTACATGCTGGCTGATATTCATTAGAGATTCATTCACCAGGAAGTCATCTCTAGATGTAGACAAGACATGTTGGGCTAGAGCAAGGTTCGTCCCACCTAAAGGTAGGGATTTAAAATCCCTTTGAGTCGTCAGCGAGGTCGAAGATGATGGCATAGTTTTAGAGCGATTTTCAATGGAGACGTTTGCTGGCTTTGCTTTAGAGACTTGTTTAGGCCTGGCGCCGGATGTATTTTCTTGCAGCTTTTCAGGCCTTATCTTGAAATTGTCGAATATTGTGTCTGCTTGGTCGGCGACCCCATATGGAGAGTGTTTATTAGCTTGCTGTTGAGTGGGCTCATCAGCGATGAGTACGACTCCTTTATCTTTTGCCGTTGTAGTTGGAGTGAAATTTCTTTTGTTCGCTGTGTTGTTTACAGGCTCACCGACAGGTGAACCTGTGTGAGGCGGATTTATTGTAGTCAAATCCATGATAGGTGTGGGCACCATGACAGAAGCTGCTTTTTCTAAAGAAAGGTCAGCGTGTTTTTCCGATTCCGCTTGGTGCTTCTCCATGGTCAGGAGCCATGCAGTTAAAGCTTCAAGCGTTGAGTTTGAGTGTTTGGTTCTTTCCTCTATTGCCATTGTGTATCCTTCTAAATAGATTAGCTTAGTGTGGATCATAGCTTGGTCTTTCATTGTGTTGTTGATCGATTCGTAAAGCTTCATGAAGGGAGCTAGAGAAATTGTAATGGCCGACATCTGTTTTTTTTGGAGTGTCTTTGGTAGTTGCTCGAGACTGTGCTTGAGGTTTATTCAATTGAAGAGGCGATAGTGGTGGTCCTAAGGTTTCTCTGGAAATGTTTTGATTGAGGGTGCAGTCCAAAGAAAATCTATGACGGAGGTTCCAACATGGATTTATTTGAGTTGAGTCTGCCATGAGTTCTGGCCGTGTATGACTATGGACCAGTGGTGTACTTGGTCTCAGAGTCTCTTGGTCTTCTGGTTCAGTTGTACCCTTTCTTGTATCCTTTCTTGTACCCTTTCTTGTACCCGTAACTTTTAAATCATTTAGTTGGCTTTTAGGATCATTCTCAGTCAACTGGCTTTCTTGAGGCAGAGGACTGTTTAGCATCAGGACTGGACTGGCTAAAGAAGGGCCGTCCTCTGGTGTTGACTACTCCCGCATAGTTCCATCGTTAGATGTTTGTTTCTGTGAGTCATTTAGTGAGTTGGATGCACATTCCAGGCTTTGTGGGAGCGATGTTACTGTTCTTAATGTGGCTGTTAGAGGCGGGGTCATTGGAAGAGGGTCGTTCGAAGTCACATAGTTTCCAAATCTAGAGTTGTCAGATTTTCTAGGAAGTTAGGGAGTGCCGTCATACTTTCCTTGGATTCAGAGTTTGTGGTGTTCAATCCTGATTTTATTATGATCTTAACATCAGTTCTTCTGAGTTTATGGGCCGGTTGATTGTCTAGGACTGCCTCTAAAATCTCTGCATTTGACAGTTCAATACCATTGCTGTTGAGATGGTTTGTCTGTTTGTTGAAGAAATTTGCCAGGAGGGTTAGGGGAGAAGTTTTCCTTGCACCCTTATTCAAGGTTGTAGTTTTTCTGCCGTAAAAGGTGGTTTTGTTTTTATGAGTTCCAGTAAGATAAACTTTATTTTTAACTTGACGTTTTAAGAGGATTCCACATTTTTGTTTTCCCAAGTGGGGTTTCCAGCGTCGGTCTATCTCGTTTTTTTGGGTTAGCTAGAGCAGAATCTGCTATCCCCAATTGGACCTCTGCTCCTTTCTGCAAGAGGTCACGGTTGCCGGAGCTAGAGGCAGAGCCTTTATCCTCAACACTTCCTACAGGGGAGGAACCAAGCTCTGAGTCTGCTGTTTCCAACGTCTGCCCCACGGGGATGAGGGGTGATCCTTTTGCTCCTGCCGGGTGTATCAGCACACGTACCGGAAAGGGAGTCAGCCCCCCATCACCAGCTCTGCTCGAAGACAACCCATGGGGAGACACCGCCCTGGATGGTGGAGCCTCTACGCCGCAGGAGATGGCATCGGTAGCCATGCCGGCACGCTCAAGCCCCTGTGCCAAAGTGGACACCTCGTCCCTCGGCGCCGCTTGGACAGGAGGCTGGACAAAAGAGAGCTGCACCGCGGCACTGCGCACCACGTCAGCGGCCTCCCTCAACCCCTCCGGGGGAGAACGGTAAGTGGGCTGATGGTGGGCTACAGGCTGCGGGCGAGAGAGGTATTTGCTTGGAAGTCGAGAGTTCTTGTCGGATTGTCAGAGGTTGATGGGGGGAGACCTCTCCTGTAAGACTAAAGTGGAGGTGGAAACTGAGGGTCCAGTCTGATTTCTTGATATGGCACTTCCAGCCTGTGCCTCCGTTTTACGTGTGTTGATTTTACTTTGTAGCTGAGGTACCGGAGTACAGTCCAATGAATCAAGAGTAGAAACTGTATCATTGTTCATACGCAGGCGAGTGCTGCAGAGCCGTTCTCTTCTTCACTGTTAGTGGATGTTTGTTGTGTGGCAGCCCTTCCAGCCAAGCCTGTCATGACTGCAGGACTGCCACTCACTGCCACTCCACGTCCGCTCCGCGGTAGCCAGTAGACTTTGTAGTTGAGTGTAGAATAGACTCCACCTTCCAAAATGAGTAGCAGGGAAAACAGACCAACAGAGAGGGTGCTGCGGGACTGCCACTCACCGCCACTCTGCGTCTGCTCCGCGGTAGCCGGTAGACTTCTTAGTTGAATGTAGAACAGACTCCACTTTCCAAAATGAGTATCAGGGAACACAGACCAACCGAGAGGGTGCTGCAGTACTGCCACTCACCGCCACTCCGCGTCTGCTCCGTGGTAGCCAGTAGACTTTGTAGTTGAGTGTAGAATAGACGCCACCTTCCAAAATGAGTAGCAGGGAAGACTGACCAACAGAGAGGGTGCTGCAGGACTGCCACTCACCGCCACTCCGGTGCAAATATATATCAACTGTATGGTCTTGACACACATATCAGATAATGTACTGACTCAGAAGTGTAGTCAATACAAATACAATATTAAAGCAGAAAATGTAATATTGCTCCCCAACACGGGTACCCGTAGTCTTAACTGGCAACTGGGAGATCTCCTCAGTCATTAGTTTCCCAGGAGGGTTGAGTGTCATCGAGTTTGTATTCGGATGAGAACTCGGGCTATGAGGTAAATTAGCCCTGGAGCCTTCTCGACTTTCTGCAATGAAAACACTTGACTTGACCATTGCATTATGGGATTTGTAATTTAAGCAAGTCCTTCCTGCTCTCTTTAATCTACTCTGTGTATCGGATGTTTGCAAAACAGAAAGCTGAAATCCCTCCAGCAGAGTTTGATCCAGGAAGTAAGTGGTCTTACATGGAACACCCCTTGTTTTGACACGTTCATTTTGTCTCCTCAAGGCCATGATGTCTTCAATTCTGGCGAGCACAACAGAAGACATACATCAGTGTCTATATTTAAAGGAGCCAGTATGGCATGCAGAAACTGCAGAATTTGGAGAAGCTGAAAAAGTCAAGAACCAGACCGGTTCAGAACAAGCTACATTTTAATGAACATTGATTATGCAAACAGCTTTTGAAAGTACAAATCAGAACGGAGCATTGTTCCACAATTCAAAAAAAGTGTTCCCCCTTAAATTGCTGAATTAGTTGCAGGGTGGGATGGTTATAAGCAACAGATGGTTGCCTACAACCATCTGTTAGACTCACTGAGCTAATTTGACAGCACAGGGGCATTTATATTAATTTGGGAAAAGTGTGCATACTTTTGTATCCTGATAAGGCAAGTCGAATAATTGCCTTTGCCTTCCCTTATAATGAATACATCTGACTTGTGATGGTTTCCTCTTTAATACAACCCAATTGCAATGTTTGCTACACCACAGAAGGCAGAGAACATATCTGTTGGCAATGAAGAAATTAAAATGTTGATATTCATATTGATATACAATAAAATTAACCATTTTTTGAACAGAAATTTGGATCACTTTTCTTCTGAACAATAGCTCTCAAAGACTTGCCCAGCTCCCACATTGACAATAAAGGATATTTTTGCAAACTCTCCCAACACTTGCTATATATTAATGTCTTTTTCTGTTTTGAGTCTTGAGAACTTCTCTATAATCACAGAACATTTAAGACATTGGTCCAGATTCATGGAAAAGTGTGCATAGATCCTGCAAAGCCTGCATGCCGAGAACGACTCTGTGCGAACCTGCGCGCATATGTTTTTCAGTGCGCACAACATATTCATGGATTGTTCCCGCCAAGTAAGCCTATCCGCAAGTCACATCTGGAATGCCCCTGACACGCTCCCCTCCCCCCAGAAAGCACAAACAGACACTAATACCTACGTCTGCGCGGTTCTCGGTGCAAAATCATGTATTTCTGCGTGGGGTCCCCCGCAAACAAGCCAGCACTGCGTATACACTGCGTAGGGTCCCTCATAACTATTCCCAACATCCCATCAACATGCATAACATTTCTCGTAAAGGTGGTCATTTCCCGGTAAATATGTGTGCAAAACCCTGTAAACCGTTCCTACACCCCGTTATACTGCTAACACGCACCCCTAACCCCGACTGTGTGCAAACACCCCTAAATCTAACCTTCAATATTGTCTCTGCACAGTGATTCGTATGTACACGTTTCTGTACTGCTGCCATCGGGTGTCAGATCCATGAATACAATTTTACCTGTGCGGTTGTTGAATTTAATTGATATTTTATTTCTAACATGCTCATGCACAAGTGTTTCAGAGCGCGACAAGGCAAGGGAGGGGAACAGGAGAAAACAAAACAGCGATCTAACTAGGCCCAGTGATATTGAGTACGCGCAAGTGCATGGGAGAGGGGGAGGGCAAAGGTGCATGGAAGAGGGGAGAAGTTTAAGTGCGGAGCAAAGGAGAAACAGATCAATAATAAATAAATAAATACTAAAGGTAACAAACAGTTTTAGTCCAGCCAGCAAGTGGCAAGTGCTTGGTTTAAGGCAGCAGACAGGGAAGGTCTGATAAGTGCAGGAAGATAAAGGGGGTCTGAATGGCTACAGACACAGACCCCAGTGCAAGGGGTGGGCCGGAGGCAGTGCAGGAGAATGGCAGGGTGACCAGGTACCTGGGCCCGGAGGACAGAGGTAGCCAGCTGCACAGTGCCGAGAGAGAACAGATCACGAGGGGAGAGGGGGGTGAAGGCAGAAGCAAAGAGGAAGGTCTTGAGGTGCTTCCAGAACCGGAGATGGTTCTCTTCAAGTTTTAGAGTTGCAGGGAGGCTGTTCCAGAGGGAGACCCCAGCTGAAAACAGAGATCTACCCCAGATTGTTTCTTCAAAAAACGACTGTCCCTGACGGAGTTAGAGGTAGAGGAGCAAAGAGCTTGAGAGGGGAGATATTTGCAGTGGGATAGCGGAAGGTATTTTGGACCCAGGTCCCAGAAAGCCTTGTGGACAATGCAGAGGGTTTTGAATTGAATCCTTGCATCCACTGGGAGCAATGGAGAAATTTCAGAGCTGGAGAGATGCAATCCCAGGGCTTGAGGCCAAGGATAAGCCTTGCAATCCTGTTCTGGATTAGTTGCAGAGGGCGGAGAGTAGAGGCAGGTAGATTTAGAAAGAGGCTGTTACAATAGTCAAACCTAGAGAGAACCAGAGCTTGGGAGACAGTGAGCTTCTGGGGGAAGGAGAGGAAGTAGGAAGTTTGACTTTTTAGAGACATCAGTGATGTGGGCGGAGAAGAAAGTGTGGAGTCAAATATGACCCTGAGGTTCTTAGCCTCGCAGGTAGGGGTAGGATGAGGGCCCAGAGAGGCCGGCCACAGATTGAGGGGCAAGGATGGTGAAGGTGTGCTGATGAGGAGGATCTCCGTCTTGCTGGCATTCAGACACACATCATTGGTGGCACACCAATCTTGAATGGCAGTTATACAATCAGAGATGAGAGAGGGAGAGGAGGTGGCTGAGGGCAGCCTGAAAATGAGTTGTGTTGTCAGCGTAGCACTGGAAATTTGAGCAGAAAATGGCAATGAGTGGGCGAGAGATACCAGCTATTGGTTGAAAACCCAGGGCGAGAGGTTAAACCCCTGGGAAACACCATAGGTAGAGAGGGCCATAGATGATAGGAAGGACTCAAGTTGGACCTCAGAGGGTCGATCAGAGAGGAAAGAGGTCAGCCAGGCCACAACCTGATCGGTGATACCAAGGTTATCATGGAGACGGTTGAGCAGGATGGTATGGTTGACTGTGTTGAAGGCAGAAGAGAGATCGATTAGGATGAGGACAGAGGAAATGTTAGAGTCAAGGTTGGAGAGCAGATGTTCACGGATGTTCAGGAGAACAGTTTCCATGCTTCTGGCAGCTCTGAAGCCAGACTGGTGGCCAGGGAGACAGCCAACAGAATCAGAATGAAGGTTAAGCTGAGAGATGGCCAGCTTTTCCAGGAGTTTTCCCGGAAAGGGGGTAATGGAAATTGGGCAATAGTTAGCAGGACAAGAAGGTTCAGGTGTGGGTTTCTTGAAAAGAGGATGCACAAGGGAGTGCTTCAGAGGGGTTGGGAACGATCCTGAGGCAAAGGAGGTGTTGAAAAAATCGGCAAGGGCTGGAGTGAGGGTATCTATGTTGTCCTTGATGGTTTTAGAGGAAAAGAGATGAACCTGTTTTGACAAGGCTTTCATAGATCAGACTTGTCTAGCGACCTCATCAGGGAAGAAAAGAGGAAAGGACGAGAAGGAGGGTGGGGGGTTGGCTGAAGGAGGGTCAGCAAGCACAGGTGAAGAAGGGAGAGGAGAGGGAGGGGAGGAGAGTATGGACAGGATGTCCTGGGTTTTTGAGATAAAGTGAGAGGCCTGGGAGGCAACAGGAGGGGTAGAGACTGCAGCAGGGTTGGCCAGCATCTTGCAGATTTTAAAGAGTTCGGCTGAGTTGTTAGATGCTGCAGCAACACAGGCTTCAATGTGGTCTCTCTTCTTGGTGAGGACAGAGAGTCAGTATTGCCTTTGGAACAGGCGACAGGCCAGTTTGTCAGAGGATGAACAAGAAGCCCCCATTTCCTCTCAGCTGCCCTACACTTAGTTTAAGTGTAGCTAAGAGGGAGTGATACCAGGAATTGCACTTGGCTTTGGACTTCAAACGGATCCTCATGACAGGGGCAAGAGCATCAAGAGAATCAGAAATAGAAGAGTAGAGCACTGACAGGGCTGTGTCAGGATGTGAGACAGCCAGAGGTGGAGGGGGGGGAGAAGGTGGCGACGAAAGCCTCTACTGACACATGCGTCATGTGCCAGATGTCCGAGAAAGTAGGTGGTAATGTTGGGGTAGGCTTGGCTTGGGGGGGAAGAGAGGGAGAGATGAGAGGAGAGAAGGGAATGATCACTTCTGGAGAGAGGAGTGGTCAGAGGGATGGAGAGGGAGAGGTCAGAGGAGATCAAGACATCAGGTTTGTGCCCTGCAGAGTGAGTCAGGCCTGAGGGGAGGATAGGCAAGGAGAGGGAGTCGCAGAGGTCACAGAACATTACTGAGGAGGAACAAGGAGAGTCTAAATGGATATTGAGGTCACTGAGGAGGAGAAGTTGATTGGTAGAGATCAGGAGGAGAGGTCACCCACTCAGAGAGAGATTAGGTGATTTGACCAGGAGGTCAGTTGATGGTAGCCACAGTAAGAGAATGGGTAGGAAAGAGAGACAGCCAACAGATAAGGAATTCAAAGGAGGAGTAGGTCTCAGTGGGAATGATAGAGGCAGGAATCCACTCAGGAAAGAATAGGGCTACCTCCCCACCAGACCGGGAGGATCTGGGTGCGGAGAGGATCTTGTAGCCATCAGGGAGGAGAGTGTCAAGCTGTGACAGAGCTGACAGTGAACCATGTCTCAGTAAGACCAAGGACATGAAGGTCTAGTTCTTCAAGGAGGTGGCAGATGTCAAAGGAGTGATTGACAGCAGAGCAAAAGTTGAGATTGAGAGTGGCAAAATTAAGAAGGTTGCCAGCCTTAAAGGCCTTCCGGGGAGGGGTACAGAACAGAGGTACGCCCTGTGGAGGAGAAAGAGCCGTAGGAGGGGCAGAGGAGGAGGAGAGAGAAGGCAAGGTAGCCAAGGGGGGAGAGGAGGGGGCAGCAGGAGATGAGAGGAAATTGATGGAGCGAGGGAAGTGCCTAACAAAGAGGATGAGAGGGCATTGGACCATGACAGTGCCATTAAGGTAGCCATTAATGATGACTTTTGTGGAGTTGAAGGAAGCCATGAGAACTTCCCAGCTAGTGCCATCATTATTGGGAGAGGAGGATATAGGACAGAGCAGAGCGATCATATGAAGAGTCCATAGGTCTGGCGAAGGAACAGCAAAGAGGATGTCGGTGAGGGTCTGTCTGGAGAAAGCATTGGAGTAGGCATCAGCGATAGGAAGACCAGGGTTAGAGGCCAAGATATCCTTTTTGAACTCTTCCTGCCAGGCTTGGTGAGAAGGGAAGGATATTCAATAGAGAAGCAGTTGGAAAAGATAGGAGAAACAGAAAGCACCATGGGGTGAAAGCGAGGAGAGGATGGAGAAGCCGGGGGGTCTAAGGCAGGTAGCTATGGGACAAAGGAGAGTGGTGAGTTCACTAGGCTGGCAAGTTATAGAGAAGCAACAGTGTACAAGCAAAGTAGAGAGAATTTAGCAATGGGCAGCAAGATTTACCTATCTAGCAAAAAGCAAAAACAGCAAGATTTGAATTTCCAATCAGGGATTCAGATGTTAGCAAAGGGTTTTAAGAAGCACTGCACATCAGAATGACAACATGTGAGAAAAAAGCAGAAAGAACAGTGATAGTCCAAGGTGTTATGAGTGAGTCCAGAAGGAGGGAACTAACCCATTGTTCTGGAGGTGACAATGTGTCATGATCTCTGCTTCCAAAAGGTCAGGACTTACCCAACTCCCTTGGAAGCAGACCCATAACCCAGGTTCCGAGTGCCAACCAGTCCCAATTGGGACCTTTTGGACCCTGTCCTGGCGCCAGTGGCACCAGGCTCATAAATATGCCCAGTCCCAGCGCTGGAAGCGCCGGGCTCATAATGCTTGGGTGGACTTACCTGCAGCAGACCATGCTGCTTACTTACCTGCCAGTTGAGCCTCTAATCCTCTTCTGTTTGGGACTACTTTTCCTGTTGGGTGGAGCAGGAGCCACTCCCTAGGTTCAGAACACTGGAACTCTTCTGGAAAGCAGGAACTCTTTTCTTACCTAGGCGAGGCTGTGGAAGGAGACACCTAAGCACTACAGGAGGCTATTTAAACCACACCCGATGGATGAATCTTGCTTTGCGTTATTCTGCATCCTCTGCAGCAGAACGCTCATCGTGTCTTCTGCATCTGATCCTGGGCCTAAGGGAAAAAGGCTTACCATCCTGAATCCAGTCTTCAGCAACACCTATAAAGACAAGAAAGAACAGGTTAGCATTACGGTCTTCAGTGACAGCGCTTCTCTTACCTGGTCCATCGGCTGTCACCAACGCCTCGCGCTGCATTCCGGCATCTGAAAGACAAAGGCTTACCTACTCTTCGCGTGCTCCGGAGGTCTTCGCACTGCATTCCGGCATCTGAAAGACAAAAGCTTACCAACTCTTCGCACGCTCCGGAGGCCTTCGGCGCTGCATCCCGCATCGGAAAGACAAAAGAAGGTGCGTTTAAAGACATTGGGTAACTTTATTACTCACGTGCCATTACTCCTTCCCACGCCGAACCCAGTGGGTATTCCGGCACCCTTCAGCAGCTCCGAACTTGTACCTGCAAGATAAAAGGACAGTTAGTGCGCATCGTGAAGCAGGCAGCAAGCGCTTACTTACGTGCTTCCAGGCGCTTCTATTCCTCACACGGGTTCCATCCTCAACTCACTTCAGCCCGTCATCCGCCATCGCCGGAACCCTGCAAAACAAGAGACATCATTACAAAAGACTTTTAAAGACATTTGAAATACTCGGAACTTACCGTTCGTGCAGTAAACGACGGACAGCAGTCCTCTGAGGTCAAGAGGCCTGCACCCTTATCCAGTGAAGAAACTGGTTACGGCACCCTGCCCCGAGGCAGATGGAGAGCTCGGCGTTCACTTACCTAAGGTGAGAGCGTTAACCTTTGGGGTTCTACAGGAGAAGAGAAGGGGAAGAAGAGAGAGACACCCAATAACCCCAGTTCATTAATCCCATATTTTCTATCTGCAGACATCTTACTCTTCGAGTCAGACATACAGTGCACAGAGGTCCAGCCCAAAGAGCCAACCGTGTGTTACACATCACCTTTGAAGATACGGTATTCGCCCAGTCAAGACCGGCGCCTCTGCGGGAATCAGGTGAGCGTTACACAATGTCAAGGCAGTCCGGATTTCTTAGAGGAGTGAGTTGGCAGCATCATTGTGGTTAAGGAGCAGGGAGGACCCCAATTAGCATTCTGGAATCGGACAGGGAGCAGACATGGGCCTTGGATGTGGGCCTTTGCTGAAGGGGCCGGCTAAAGCCTGCCGGTCCCTAGTTGGATGGAAGAAGACACTCAACAACCAATGGGAGTGCTGCACTGGGAAAGGCAGCACAGCCAGCCTGCCTTCACAACAAAGAAAACAATGGCAGCCATCTTGGAAGTGCTAATCATTAGTCAAATAAGCAGGCAATAGTGGAAAACTCATGCTTTCAAAATAGTAAGGCAGCTTCAGGTATTAAAAAGCTCACAAAATGGCAGCGTGATGAAATTGCGCAATAAAACAGGGTTTTTCCAACAATTTCAAGCAAATTTAGTTTTTTCTTCTTTTTTCAATGTTCTATTTTTTCTGGTTTATTAATTTCCCTGGAGGTGCAGTAATGCACAGAAAGTGCACCTACCTAATGGAGGGGGGCTGTAGCCAGGCAAAAACTCCACATGTGCAGTAAAACAACAGATGGCCAGGTGGGTGGAAACAGGACCTCACTCTCAGTGACAAGCAGATCAAAGAAACCAGGACCAGGCAGTGGGACTTGCTGAGGGGGCTGGCTAAAGCCTTGTTGGTGTGCGATCACCTCGCGTGGGCCGTGCCTCGGAATGCTGACTATTTACCTTGTTCTTCCTCGTTTTGCATGTTCCGCCCCCTACTCTGGTCTATGCCGAGGCCATGCCCATTCTTTGTGTGGTGTCTCATGCAATGCAATCTACTGTACACAGGGACACGCCAGACGTGTGTGAAACCCGGCAGAGCATGGATGTTTCCAGTGCATTTGATTTCATGAATCGGAAAAACAGCGGTTTTGTGGGCGGTTTGGCATGCAAAGACCCTATTTACTGTGCAATAAATTCCATGAAACAGGGTCATAGTAGTTAAAACAGCTTTTGTATTTTAGAACCCTTCCTGGCAGCCAATGCATCGCCAGTATGTTCTCCAATACTTTAATCATTACCCACAACAGTCATGCCAATTAATCTGGTTTCCCACACACTGAACAATTCTGTTAGTGACCCTAAGCAATTGTATGGAAATCCGGGGACATCCTAGCGTAATTTGGAGGAATATCTCTTTCTTGAATGTCTTCAATTCTTGATGTGGATGCATCTATCTTGGATGATTTTCTGGTGCGCTGTCCACCCTGAATATTAACTTACCTAACACGCTTATAGCATGTATGTATAGAGACATTTTTAGTAGGGAAGCACTCATGGCCACATGACGTGATGTCAGCAATCCAACATGGCCACAGGAAGTGATGTTACCGAACCAAGATGGCTGCAGGAAGTGTTGTTACAGACAGAACATAAAGCCACAAATTAGAAGTACTGACACACACTCTGGTGATTTTGTACCCCATCTGAATTATGTGCGGTGTGTGTTGTTCTCCCAACTGAGAAACTAGAATCTGAAATCTAAGCACATGCATTTTCAAATAAATCTTTTCTGTGTGTATAAATTCCTGCTTCTCCTCGTTTGCTAATTGTTTTGTATTGACTTTTCCTAACACAATAGCTTTTCGATATCACAGGTTATTAGCTCACGGGGAGAAGTTGTGTACGAATGTAACACTAACACTGTAGCTCCAATTTTATGACTGTTGGTATTTGATGTTTATGGTGTGAGTCCCGTAAGGGACATTGCCTTCACCTTGTCGCATTTCTTTACTTTTTAATTGTTATCCTTTGCAAAGTCATCAAGTTCATTTTTCCCTGCAGAGAGAAAATAAAACATGCCCACCTGCTCATAGGTCAGCCCCACCACAAGGCACATCGCTAGGTGGACAAGCACATTAGTACAGTGATGTTACGCGGGCGAATTCACCAGACCACAGGCACCAAATTAAAGGAATGGTTCGCCCAAAAATTTTTATTGCAAAAAAAGATGGGCAATAATAAAAAAAAAAGATTGCCAGCCTTTCTGCCTGTAGTCTCCGGTCTGCGTCCTCCGAGTCCCGGCACCAATGAAGGAAAAGCCACCCAGTGGTAGCTTTTGTTTACTACAGCTGGCTGGCTTTTCCTTCATTAGTGCCGCAAAAGCAAGCACAGGCGGGCATCGATTTCACAAAATGGATGCCCCCATGTGCTTCCTTTTGTAAATTTTGATCTTCATTTGCTCAAAATTTTACATAGGGACTTAAAATAAAGTGCCAATCTATTTTGTTCATTATTGCCCATCATTTTTTGCAATAAAACTTTTTGGGCGAACCATTCCTTTAAGTCAACCAATATATGTCAGATACAAAAAAAAATACAAATACATCCCATTACAAGATGCGTCTTTTAATTCCCAGGCTCTTAAATGGTCCCTATCCTGCCTGACGGATATTTTGCTTCGTCCAGCATTACGAGTAAACAGGTGCACCTGTGATCTGAAACCCTCTGACCAGATGACCGTCAAGAGAGCAAAAAGCAGCATCTAATTACATTATTGATATCTTCGGTAAAGGCATGGTTCCATCAACGGGCTTTCCTTTCAGACAGTGTAGCCAGGGGATCTGAAAAATGCAACCTGCTTCTAGAAGATAGTGCATTTAAACATACTGCAACTTTGTTCTACCTGCAGTCAAGCCAGTGCGCTTGTCCCTTCCATGCAAAGAGGCAGCAGTGGCTATAGGTTGTTAGAGGTGAATGTCCCCTCACAGGGTACTGGTTAATACAGTTTCACTACTTTTTGGATGGCAGAGGGGGTGCACCGGATCTGAAAGCAGTCGCTGTGGGGTGATCACCCTAGCCCCTGTCTTAGTTCCGACACTGCACAGGAAAAAACCTGTTTGTCGGACTGTGTGCATAAGAGGGAAAATAACACCTGGGAAGGGGCAGCTCACATGGTCAGCCTGGACCGTAAAACGGTCTTAGGCATCAATGAAAAAATGGCCAGCAGTTCAGTCCTTTAGTCACAGACTGTTTGAATAGTATCCAAGAGGTTGTTTTTTGTTCAAATGTAAACAAATTGTGATATTAAAAGAATATTTATTCTGCAACAATGGTCAAAACCACTAGCTGCATAGTGAAGTAACTCCTCAAACTGGCCCACATTGGCAAAAAAAGTGGCCCATTTTGACTGGCCTACACTAGCATTTTGCATTTTTGGTACAGTCATCGTCCTATTGCCCTATAGGCCACTACGAGCCTGCCGGCTCATCCATAATTGGCGAGGAGTCCTCCAGCCACTGGCCACCTCACCCATTATGGACGAGCCGAGGAGCCAGCCCAGTGAAACACTGAGCACTCACTCAGATGCTTTTTCCATCTGAGGAAGTGCTCCTGGGCTGGCTGAACTGTCAAAGGGAAACACTGTTTGCCTTTGACAGTTCAGTTCCCCAGCCGCACATGATCACTGAGCCATGCAAGGCTGGGGCGTTTTGCTTCGAAAGCCTTGCATAGCTCATTGGAAATGCTGACTGGGACATTGCATGTATGTATGTGCGAGGGGGTGCTCCTACGCCTCCTCTCACATACGGGCAGAGCAACCTGGAGCGGGGCATTTTAGCAACCACACACAGGCCCCTGCAGAAGTACGTTTATGGTGATTTATTTTTTATTTAAATGTGTATGGATGTGTGTATGCTTGTGTTATGGTACTGTGGTGGGAGCAGGATGGGCGGCAGGAATGGGATAGTGGTGGGAGTAGGGTGGGGAGAGCACAGGGTCTTTACTGGGAGTAGGGTATGGTGACGGCATTTATAGCGATTTCTACATACTGTCCATCTGGCACTTTTGGGGGGGCCCAGCCTGCCCAAACTTTGCTCAGGGGGGGCACAAGCCAAAAAAGTTTGAAGACCACTGCCTTATGCTGTGGGGAAGTTCCCCATGCCCCCAAGACATATGTGAGCAGTGAACCATGTGTGGAAGTGTCATACATGTTCACCTGTATCATCTTGAGGCAAGTGTGGGTGTCCAGTAACTTGAATGGGGTGTTTCCCCAAATCCCATATTTTTCCTAGCTTATTCCGGGATTTATTAACTCTAAAATGATATATATTTACATTATGAATTATTCGACCATGCTCAGTATGTGCATCTTTTCTGTGGCCTTCGGTGGGCCAGTAAGGGATTTACCCCCACTCGGCTGTATATGCCCTTGGCTGGCCAACCACGCTAGCACAAACATTCCATTCTGAAACCAGAAACTGTACATATATAGCGCCTAGAAATACACAAACATGAAGTGGCACTATGACACCACTAAATTGGAGGAACATACCTTTTCTGGGCACAAATGTTGAGTCGTGATTTACAGCCTTTTTCAATGGGGTTTTCCTATTCAAAAGCGTCTCTATAAACCAAGCCCCTTAGTAAGCAGTGAGCACATGCGAGCTGCCAGTCACATGTTTGTAGAGGTTTGCTAAGGCTATGTCACCAACTTTGCAGGGTTTGATAGATGCTGAAGAAATGTCCTCAGAACCCGTTTTGTCACCTCTCACGTTTTGATTGTGGCTGTGTGCTTCAGCGAAAAGCAAAGGGGAGAAAAAAACAAGCCGCGCATGTTTCAAACCTTAATCCAGCTCAACGCACTTCAATGCATGCACCGAGCACAATGAAGATACATCCAGCACATTCACACAGAATGCTATGACATTGCTTGACACGCAGAGGCTGCAGGCAGATTTACAATACCTACAAGATTGGAAAGTGTTTGCAATGCACCAAGGACACACTTTTTTAAATTAAACAATTGAACTAGAAACACATGTCGGCAAAGTATATTCTGCCAAATGTAAGGCATTCATATTTATTTTCAACGGTATGCATCTTTTCAAAAATAGACTGTGCAAATGTAGAGGGTCCAAATGAATATTGCATAAAGTAATCAATTTAAATGTATTTGAAAGAACATGGCAGCCTGCATCCAAATAGAACATGTATTTCTAAAATGCAAATAATGTTCCAGGAACTGACATAAAAGTCGCACTGCACGCCAATGGAGGGGGTAGCAATGGCAAATGGTTGTCCAATAGAAAATAACATGTCATCAAAGTAACAGAACGGCCATGGTGTAGAGATATCGCGAGAGCCGCAACTCTCGCGAGATCTCGGCTGCGGCCACTAGGGCCGCCCCCGCGCGCTCGGCGCGCATTACGGGAGCAGCAGAGGACGCGTGAGGACGTGCCCTCCCAGCTCCTCCGAGAATTAGGCCCTAGGCCTAACAGGAGACAAGACAGCCTCCCAGCTCCAACCCTTTAGTTAAGAAGCAAGCTGCCCAAGTGGATTTACCACACATACATCTATATGTGACAACTGATGTCGTATGCTGAATAAAGGACATCACTATAACTAAGACGCCTCCTGTCATCCTTACAACTATTATACAACACACGGATGGGTGGTCTTCAGTACCCGACTCTCCCATGCTGTGGGCATGACTTAATTTGGAGTGCTGACAAGGTTGCATTCCTAGCTACATTAAAACGAGTACAATTATTTAGCAAAACATGAAAAGAAAAAGAACCATTTTCTCCATTAGTTTTATCACACCTGCCTTGTGGGGCACTGCTATGGTTGCTCGTTAATGCTAAGTGAACACGTTTGCTAATTTGACCAGCAAACTTTCAAAATGTTTCTGGAGATTTATCCTTAATAATTTGATTTCCCCCAGGTCGAAAATGGTGTGCCTGACCAGGGAGGGCAGGCTGCTGCCCCCCACCCCCCAAAAGACCATATTACATTCTCTGCAGCCCTACCATGGCCCAGCAGACCTCCTAAGGACAGGGGGTCCATCTTAAACATTGTCGTATTTTTAGCTCTCTTGTTTGTTTCATTTGTATCCTTATTACCAAGAATATTGCAAATGCGAGGTCAGTTCAACAGGAAAACCTGCATAGCATCTGCTTGATGTTGAACGATGCTATAGCCATGAAAAGTGTTATATTGTCAATGAGTTTACCAAACACAAAAGGCATCAAACTGCTGGTGTACGTCTTAGCTGGGGGTATGGAGGCATTCTAATTACTGGCCAGAGACACTGAAATCGTCATCCTTCTGATGTCAATAAACTGAGTGTCATTAACATTGGTTATAGTAGCAGCTGGCATTTACAAAACCTGTTTAAGCAAGCTTCTTAATAAGCTTCTTTACCTCTTTTCCTACTTTGTAAAATGAATATGAGGTTCTATTTGAAAAAGGGAGATATATTGTACTTCTATGGTTTATGGGAAAATTGCTTATTTTACTTCACAACCGAGATATTGAATTATCTTGTCAACAAATCTGGCACTTTTGTAACACATACTTTAAAATGATGTGTATGATAATGATACATTGTAAACATACCCAAATGAAATACGACCTTTTCATTATTGCTGCGCTATTGGTGTACCAGGGGTTGCGTAGTAGAGGGAAGAATTTATATTGAAGGTAAGACATTCATTCACACGTGGAAAGGATTAATTTAAAATTTGAGAAATGCATTGTAATAAAGTGCCTTACTCTAGGGACCTATGAACACAGTACAACTCCTATCTGTTGTATGCAGACGCTGGCAATGCAGAGTCCAAATACCCAGGCAGTACACCCTGTAGAGCAGCGACCTCACCCTGTGTCCCAACAGGCCCAGGGAAAAGGGGAAATAAAATCCAGATTGTGCCTGGAGCAAATGTTCACCTACCCTTCATGGACCATGTGATCAGGGGTCAGAGACTGAGACTGCTGGGGAATAAGAAGGAGCCTGAGATCAGTAAATTAATGAGGCCAGTCAGGACATGGCATGCGACTTCCCACCTATGTTGGAAACGCCTGTGAAGGATTGAGAAGAGGACCTGACACAGCAAAGGTGGAGACGCGGGGTGGAACTGGAGGAGTCGTGTGGGAAGCAGGAGCTGTAGACATATGGAGGTGAACTGGCCCAGAAGATTCTGAGAGGGGCTCTGATTCTACTCATTCTCAGGCGGGGGACTTTGCAGGAAAACCAAGATGGCCGAGGGTGAGAGGGTGCTGGTGTTATGAAGCCTGGAGGTCATGCTGAGTAATCGACATTAAAGCCAAGAGCGAGGGGCCCCTTAGGTGTACAGGATGCTGGAGATGTTTGCACAAACAATGTGAGTCATGTGAAAGCTGGAGAGATGTGACAGATATCTGGAGAGTGGACTTTTGCACTGTCAGAGCACAGTGAAGGCCTGAGGTCGTTGGTACACGGGATAAGAAACAAAAGGGGTCAAGAGGAGAAAATATCCTATAGCCACCAGTGCACAGGTGGGGCCTCAGCGGCATCCTGAGAAATTAAGAAAAAGTGTCAAGTGACATTGTGGAATAAAAAGAGACCATGAAACTGCATTCTGGAAAATGTAATGAAACTGATTGGTCCTCTTGTTTGTATGGGGCAATATGGGAATTCAGATTCTTGTCCTGTCGCAATACCTGCATCAGGATATTGTTTAACAAGAATGAATTCCGAAGATGCAGAGGGGGAAGAGTAAATGACAACCTTTGCTGTACTTGCTGTAAGAGTTAGTGTCCTGTAGGCAGTGGTGTGGGCAAGGGTATACAGAGATGCACTGCCAGTACCCACATAAAGAATGCATAGCCGAGGTATACCCACAATGTGCACTGCTTCACCAATGGAATGGTTTGATGGATACACGAGTTTGCGTGGTAAAAACGATGTCAAATTGTATTCTAGAGTAATTGCAGAGAAATTGAAAACATTCCACATACTACTAATTTGAACAAACATTGTGTCAACGTGCAGAAGTGTTAACTGTTGCTGAATTCCAGTTTAAAACTGTATTATTGAAGCTTGCCAGATTCGACTTTGATAAATAGCTGATCTTTTTTGCTAATAATTGTATCTGGCACTTTGGTGAAGAGCTGATCCGATTTTACCTGAAAGATTTCCATTCTTCCCGATTGTACTAGGAAGTAGCGCGTCCGACTCCGGAAGTCATTGCCCTCCACAAGCTAGCGCCACAGGAGGAAAGCCGTGGATATCCTCCGAAAATACTTAGCTTTGGGCCTTCAGCCCTTGTACCATACATCACGGAAGAGTGAGCAATCGCGGGGCTCACGGAGTAACAGGATATTATGCAAACAATTGGGTTCACCTAGTGCGATTGGTCAGAATATCAGATGTAATGTACCCTTTATGTGGATACTGCCCACTGATGTTGAACCAGCTCGCAATGATCCGCAACCACCATTAATTGACTGTAGATTGCATGATAATGTTGTAGAAACACATAGATAGGCGAACATAGAGTCAGTTTTAACCAACCCGGATTTGTCAGCATCCCTGTTACAACTGCTACCCGACCAGGATGACAGGGTGAAGGGGTTGCTATCCCTTGGCTACGTGGAACGTATTCCACAGGAATTCCTTAAGTCATCAAAATATGCTGACCAATGACCATACGCCATATGACGATGGCCTAGCTAGCACCTCAGAATATAACAAAGTCCCTGCATTGAGACATAATAAGGAAATGAAATGCGTGCTACTCAATACTAGGTCACTCATTAAGCGTTCTACTGAGGTAGCTGAATACATCTTCACTCTTAAAATGTAACTATGCGCCATCACAGAGTCATGGTTACTTGATGCTGCAGGACCCGCCCTTGTGTTGGTGGTTCCAGTAGTTTTCAATATACTAAGAGCCGACAGCATGAATGCTAAAGGCGCTGGAGTGGTGCTACTCTATGATAAACTTCAAACAATTCACAAGATACAGAATATCTCTGTTCTATAATGTGAATTGACGTATGCAAAGTTTGAGGTTGATCCCAACTCCGTAATCAACATTTCTTTGATATATAGACCTTCACATAGCATGCCTGATTTCCTGACATACCTATTGATCTTGTATCGCCCAGTCTTAAACCTAGAGCAAGAACTCTCATTTTGGGAGGTTTAAATTTTGGGTTTGTGGACGACTCAGATGCCATGTCCATGATGGTTAAGACCACACTACTTGACCTAGGCTTCAACCGGCATATCACCCAGCCTGCTCACAATAAATGGAGGATTTTAGACTTGGTACTATCCCAGAACATCACCATTGGGGGTTTAGGAAAGCAAGAACAATGCATTGAAGCAATGGGAAAAAGTGAAATCCACAGATTACTAAAGATGCTAAGTGGTGCAATGCCATTCAAAAGGCACTATTGGACAAACTAAAAAACAGTCTAATATTGTTGTTGAAAGTGGCATAGGCATCAAAGAACACAATATGGTAGCTCCTAATATCAATACGAATTTAACTTTCATTCAGTATCCGAGCATGACCTTGCTGACATTCTAAGAAAGTTAAAGCCAACTAATTGTAAAGGGGACATGTGCCCTGCCATCACAGTGAAGTAATGTGCCCGCAGCTGTTCCCCTTATAACTAAATTTGTGGACGCCTCATTCAGGGAAAATTGCATCCTAAGTGACATCAAACAGGCCTGGATTTCTCCCTTGATAAAAAAATAAGCCTTCCTTGGATCCTCGCCTGCCAGGTAATTATCGGCCCATGACCAATGTCCCACAGCTGTTTAAAATTCTGAACAAAGCGGCACATTTGCAATTTGAGGAGTTCCTTTCTGAACATGATATCCTGGATCAGAAATAATCCAGCTTTAGATCTAGTCTACCCTTCTCGAACTCAAAACAAACATATTTAAGACCTTTGGAAAGTGGGAACACCACTATGCTTGTGCGACTGGATCTCTCCGCCGTGTTTGATCTGGTGGATTACACCATACTGGCGGAGAGACTATGTAACAGAGCACCTTTTTCCTCAGCCTCCACTGAGTGGTTGAAATCCTATTTGGTTGATCGAAGGGCCAGGGTTTTCTTTAAGGATGCTCTGGCGGAAGAGTTCACTGTCACATGTGGGGTTCCGCAGGGCTTGTGCGTGTCACCTACTCTCTTCAACATCTTTATGCTCCCTTTGTTTGAACAATTGGATGAAGGAGGCATTATATATGCAAAATCTGCGAACGACACACACTGCCTCGTCCCCCCTTACAGGAAATTACATCTCTGACTCTACCACTTTGAACTCCACACACAAACGTTTCCGAATATGATTGCAAGCTAATAAGCTCGCACTCAATGACTCAAAAACAGAACTCATGGTATTGGGCACTACAACACAGTTGCATAAACTTAGTGTGGAATATCAGATTTTCAAAGTTGCAGGCTGTAGCATTCCTGCCAAGGCTAAGGTCAAGGTGCTGGGGGTACATTGGACCAAGAACTGTCCATGAAAGGACAAGTTAACAGCTTTGTCTTCAGTAGTTCATATCACCTGAAACTGCTTTCCCAGTTACGCCCATTTCTTACTACCACTAATTGTACCACCATTGCATGTGCCATCATAGAGGCAAAACAGCCTATTTCTTGGCATCTCCAAATATGAACTTACTCGCTTGTAGGTTATCCAAAACAATGCTGTCTGCATTGTTGAGGGATTACATAGACCATGTCACTGCGACCAGTAGAGCCTTACATTGGCTGCACGTCTGCAGGTGGATCACTTTTCGTGTGCACTGCATTACGCACAAATGCATATACATAGGCAGGCTCTGAAGTATTTGCCTAAATGCATCTCTTTGTTGCCTGTCCGTAGAGCGCTGAGGTCTAAAGATACCTGCCTTCAGGAGATACCAAGGACCAGACTCTCTTACATGACTCAGAGATCATTCCCTCACGAAGCTCTTATCATCTGGAATGCTCTTCCATTGGATCTGAGAACATGTCCCTCGCTCGTTACCTTCAAGTGAAGGCTGAACATTGTTCTGTTCGCCTGAACTCTTGTGATATCTTTTTCCTGATGCGACTCTTGCTTGTTTACCGTTGTACGTTTCGTTTTAGCGTCATTATGTCCCTGGGCCTGCGTTATGCGCAATACAAATAAAACATTTTAAATAAAAAATAAATGTGCAGATACTCGTCTTTTGTTCACAGGTGGGATGGATGTGAAAAAGGCTTGTGGGTGACAGTGAAAAGGGGCCTAATTATGCTGCCTTAAGTGTGCTAATGATAGTTGAATGCTGCAGGCGCACAGATTTTGTTAGTATTCTGAAGATGCTAGGTTTGACAAAACAAACTCTGTCCATCTTTCGCAAAAGAGTAAACCTGCAAAATACATCTAACAATGTAACTTTATAATGGGTGGTGTATTAAATGGAGGCATAAAAACAAGGTGCATTGCTTTTTATGACTCCTTTTAAGGTGGAGCCCATTTTCACGCAGTGATGAGGTGGAGGCGGGGCACTAAGCAGACACAAGATCTCCTACCGTCATTTCTCCTCCACATCATCAGTGCATTTTCTTTCACACCTGCATGACGTTTCCATGCAGGCCTGAAACACATGGATTCCTATAGAATCAACCTGCGTTTATCACCTGCTAAAACACAGGTGGATTCCATGGGAACCCATTAGTAGATGCTGTCTGCAGAGCATACATTGCAGGCAGTGTTTAATTTTTTAAAAGACGGATAGGAAAATGAAAGGATAAAAACAAGTTTGCCTTCCCTTTGCTCTTTCCATTTCCTCTCCACTTTGTGAATGTTAGAAATTGCATGCAGGGCACACCACAGTATGTACGTGCTAACGTTGGTGCTCCCATGCATGCAATTAACATTCATTAGCACCCTGGGGGACACCTCCCAACAATGAGAATGGTCGGAACGCGCGCTGTATTAACTAAGGTAAGCCCACATTCTGAGCAGTCTCATTGGTGTTGGGCTCTTCCCTTCCCTGCTCCTCCATCACCTTAACACCCGTGTAGCTCCCTACATTGGAGCTAATGGTGTTTTCCTTTTTTTTCAAAACCAAAAAAATAAAACTTACCTTTCTCCCACCACTGCACAGTGCTGTTAGCCAGGCAGTTCCTGTTCAATGTTGATGATATGAGTCATCAACATTGAAAACGGACTTCCTGGCTGACAGCACTGTGCAGCGTCGGACGGCGAGAGAAAGATACATTTTCTTTCTTTTGCAAAAACGAAAACAAAAAAAAAACATTACCACCACTGTAGGGATCTACACAGGTGCTAATGGCAATATTCCCCTCGGTGGCGGTCCCACCCTGTAGCTAATAGCGTGCCACCTTTGTTAAGGGACCCTTGCTGCACTCAGGCCCTTCAGGCCCTTAACTTGAGTGGTGAACCACCACCTGGGAGCCTATCTCCTCAATATAAAATAAGGTTGTAAGTAGTGGTAGATATTTTGAGGACTACCCCTCACTTTACAAACAGATCTTCAAATGTAATATTAAAGAAAGTGCAAGATGAAATAGGAGAATACGAGAATACAAAATAATTCTTAAATATTCTCACCGACATGTAAGATGCAAATCACAAAATACACCTTACATTAGCCCAACGTACAAAACATGCTTAAAGTTCTTGCACCTTGAACTTTGTTCACAGCTCTGAGATCCTGGTAAACTCTATACATCTCTTTAATATTTAAATTAGTTGATACTGTGCATAATTAATTGCGTTTGGGAAACTCCATTTCATGAATCTCTTTGGTGTTTCAACCTCCATTTATTTCTGACATTGATGCATTTTATCAACAAAGGTTCTTCTTTTTTTCAAGTAACTGATAGTATTTTTCTATTGAAAGGCAGAAACAGAACAGGACAAGAAACAGGACAAGGTGCTTGTGTGCCACCATAGTCACTGGTGCAGATAGATTACCACACTGCTTTTGATGGCATTGACCAAGTACACTTTTGCCAAAATAAGCTTTGGCCAAATGGCAGAAAATATTGCTGCTTTTAAAATAATGTAAGGTTTGAGGCAGGCTTGTGTATTAGCGCTGAGACGTTTTTAATGTCTCTATTAAAGATGTTGGTATTATTTAGCTAATGATGCAGGCATAATTGCTAGGACTGCAGTCTAAGAGCATTGTTTGGCAAATGCTGTTCTTAAAAAGTGTTCTCTCATTAGAAGAGTCCAACTAGCATTGAAGAATGGGCCCTGCAATTTTGGAATGGGTTCCCACGTGCTAACGTTTTAACACATGCATATTACACTTGTCTAGCACACACACTACCCACACAAGGTTCTCTTGGCACTTTTTTGCTATTTGGCTTTTTTGAAGATAATAATTTTTACATATGCCCTAATCACAGCGCCACACAAACGTGCTCCAGTCAGCTTTATTTTGTGAAATCCTGCTGCCCTGCACCTGTTTGGAAGCCTCACTGCCTGTCCTTGCCTGTATTTCTCTGCACCATGCAGTGCTTTCAACATGGCCGCCTGGGCCCTCTCTACTAGGGAGGCTCTGCTGTTCTGGGCACCTTCTGCCATCCTGCTCCCTGATTGGTGGGGAGTCTGCATTTCTGGACCAATGAGGGACCGGCAGGCTTTTAGCCGGCCCAGTAGGTCCAAGGCCCACTTCTAAGGCGGTGTTAGCTTCCCTGTCTGCTGTCACAGGCTGCAACAGCCCAAACCCTCGGTGAGGCTGCTACCCCTGGATTATTGGACTGCCATGAATTCTGCATTTATTTGAAAGTCAAACTTGGATGTAATTCTGCATTTATTTGAAAGTCAAACTGGGGTGGAATTCTGCATTTATTTGAAAGTCAAACTTGGGTGGAATTTTGCATTCATTTGAAAGTCAAACTTGGGTGTAATTCTGCATCTAACTTTGGCCATTGAGTGTAACCTGCTAGCCCAGTACATTTTTCAATACTGCTTGGCTTGCTTACTCCTTCCTCTGCCTCCTCTCTTTTCCAATCATGACACTTTCTGTTTCTCCCATCTATTCCAACTGCTTCTCTATCAACTATCCTTCCCTTCTCAATAAATCTGAAAAAAAGACATTTAAAAAGGATATCTTGGCCTCCAACCCTGGTTTCCCTAATGCTGATACCTATACCAGTGCTTCCTCCAGACAGACCCTCACCAACATCCTCTTTGTTGTTCCTTCGCCAGATCTATGGACCTCCCATATGATCTCTGTGCTCTGTCCTGTCTCCTTCTCTCCCATAAATGGCAGCACTCGCTGGGATGTCCTCATGGCTTCATTCGACTCCTACAGAGTCATCCTTAATGTCTACCTAAATGGCACTCTTATTGTCCAAGGTCCTCAGTCCAATCTCCTCCTCTTCGATAAGACGTTTCCCTCGCCTAATCAACTTCCTCACATCTACAGCTGTCCCCTTCTCCCACTCCTTGGCTACCTTGCTCACTTTTTCCTCCTCCTCTGCCACTCTTCAGGCTACCTCCACAACTCTGCAAGGCATACCTCTGATTTGTACCCCTCCATGGAAGGTCTTTAAGGCTGGCAACCTTCTTCATTTAGCCACTTTCAACTCTCGCTCTGCTGTCAAACACTCCTCTGACATCTGCCACCTCCTTTAAGAACTGGACCTAGATGTCCTCTGTCTTACTACACATGGTTCACTGCCAGCTCTGTCACAAGCTTTGACACTCTACTCACTGATGGCTACAAGATCCTCTCTGCACCCAGATCTACTCGACCTGAGTGGATTTCTGCCACTATCATTTCCACTCAGATTTACTCCTTTTCTGAATGCCTTGTTTTCAGGCTCTTAATCTCTCCATAATACCCTGTTACTGTTGCTACTCTCTACCTGCCCCCCGGGCAAATCACCTCTTTTCTCTCTGAATGGGCTGACCTCTCCTCCTCCCTCCTGGCCTCTACCACTCAACTCCTCCTCCTTGGTGACCTCAACATCCACCTCGATTCTCCCTTTCCCTCATCTCTGCTCTTTCGAAACCTCTGCAACTCCCTGTCCCTCTCTATCCTTCCCTCTGGCCCGACGCACTCTGCTGGCCACATACTGGATGTCATGATCTCCCCTGGACTCCCCCTCTCTATCCCTCGGACCACTCCTCTCTCCTGGAGTGACCACTGCCTTCTCTCCTCCCATCTCTCACTCTCTTCCCCCCAAGCAACCCCCCCCAACATTGCCATCTTCTTTCTCGGACAGCCAACCTATGAAACGTGTGTCAGCTTAGGCTTTTGCTGCCACCTTCTCTCCCCCTCCCCCTCCTCTGGCTGACTCTCACCCCGACACAACCCTGTCCCTTCTCTCACTCTTGATGCTCTTGCTCCTGTCATGAGGATCCGCTTGAAGTGAAAAGCCAAGTGCAACTCCTGGTATGACTCCGACCTAGCTACACATAAGCGAAAGTGTAGGGCGGCTGAGAGGAAATGGAGGGCTTCTTGCGCATCCTCTGACACACTGGCCTGTCGCCTGCTTCAAAGGCAATACCGACTCTCCGTCCGCACTAAGAAGAGAGCCCACATTCAAGCACATGTCTCTGCAGCATCTAACAACTCAGCCGAACTGTTTAAAATTTGCAAGGAGCTTGCCAATCCTGCGGCATTCTCCACCCCTCTTCTTGCCTCCCAAGCTCTCTGCAATGCCCTTGCCTCGCACTGTATCACAAAAACTCAGGACATCTTGTCCACCCTCTCCTCCCTTAACCCTCCTATTCCCCCTCAGTCTGCGCTTGCAGACACCCCTTTAACTACCTGCCACCGTCCTTCTCTTCCTTTCCGATTTTCTCCCCTGACGAGGTCGCTAGACAAGTCCGATATATGAAATCCTTGTCAAAACAGGTTCATCCCTGTTCCTCTAAAACCGTCAAGGACCACATTGACACCCTTGCTCCGGCCCTGGCTGATTTTTGCAACCACTCCTTTGCCTCAGGATCCTTCCCCTCCCATCTGAAGCACTCCCTTGTGAATCCTCTTCTCAAGAAACCCACAGCTGATCCTTCCTGTCCAGCTAACTATCGCCCAATTCCCATTACCCCCTTTCTGGGCAAACTCCTGGAAAAGCTGGCCATCTCTCAGCTTAACCTTCATTCAGATTCTGTTGGCTGTCTTCATGACCACCAGTCTGGCTTCAGAGCGGCCAGTAGCACGGAAACTGCTCTCCTGAACATCTGTGAAGATCTGCTCTCCAACCTGGACTCTAACATTCCCTCTGTCCTCATCCTTCTTGAGCTCTCTTCTGCCTTCGACACGGTCAGCCACACCATCCTGCTCAACCGGCTCCGTGACAACTTGGGTATCACTGATCAGGCTCTGGCCAGGCTGACCTCTATTCTCTCTGATTGACCCTCCCAGGTCCAACTCGTGTCCTTCCTATCATCTATCTTCCTCTCTACCTGCGGGGTTCCCCAGGGTTCTAACCTCTCACCCTGGCTTTTCAACCAATACCTGACAACTCTTGGCCAATGCATTGCCATTTTCTGTTCAAATTTCCCTCAGCCACCTCCTCTGCCTCTCTCATCTCTGACTGCCTAACTGCCATTCAAGATTGGTGTGCCACCAATGATCTTTCTCTGAATGCCAGCAAGACTGAGATCCTCCTCATCTGCACACTATCTCCACACTTTTCCCTCACTCTCTGGCCTGCCTCCCTTGGCCTGCCTCCTACCCCTACCTGCGAGGCTAAGAACCTCGGGGTCATTTTTGACTCCACACTTTCCTTCTCCACCCATATATCTGAGGTCTCTAAAAAGACAAACTTCCTACTGCACCTCCTCAGAGGTACTTTGCCTTTCCTCTCCTTCCCTCAGAAGCTCACTGTCTCTCAAGCTCGGGTTCTCTCTAGGTTGGACTATTTTAACAACCTCTTTATAAATCTACCTGCCTCTACTCTCTGCCCTATCCAACTTATCCAGAACAGGATTGCGAGACGTGTCCTTGGCCTCAAGCCCTGGGATCGTATCTCTCCAGCTCTGAAATATCTCCATTGGCTCCCAGTGGATACAAGGATTCAATTCAAAACCCCCTGCATTGTCCGCAAGGCCTTCAGGGGCCTGGGTCCAAAATATCTTCAGCTATCCCTCGGCAAATACCTCCCCTCACAAGCTCTATGCTCCTCTACCTCTAACTTCCTCTGGGTTAATCGTTTTTCAAAGAAACAAGCTTGGGCAGATCTCTATCTTTGGCTGGGGCCTCCCTCTGGAACAGCCTTCCTGCCACTCTAAAACTTGAGGAGAACCATCTCCAGTTCCTGAAGCACCTAAAGACCTTCCTCTTTGTTTCTGCTTTCTCTCCCCTGCTGACCCACTCTCTCTTGACACTGTGCACCTGGCCACCCTCTTTCCCCTGGGTCCAGGTACCTGCTCACTCTGCCGCCCTCCTGCACTGCCTCCCGGAAACCCCTTGCACTGGATAGACTGTATCTGTACCCATAAAGCCCCCCACCCCATTTTCTTCTTTTCTGCACTTATCAGACTTACCCAGTCTGTTGCCATAAACACAGCACTTGCCACTTGCTGGCTGCACTATCACTGTTTATTGCCTCCATTCTACTTATTTTATTTTTATGATTTATTATTTATTTATCTACTCTCCTCTGCTCTGAACTTTCCACTCTCCCCCTTCCATGCACTTTTTCCCTTTTCCATTTCCCATGCACTTGCCCATTCTCAATGTCACTGGGCCTAGTAAGATCATTGTTGTTTTTTGTTCTCCCTTGTTTCTCCTCCCTTGCATAGTCGCGCATTGAAACACCTGTGTACGAGCGCGATACAAATAAAATATCATATCATATCATATCACTGTTCCACCTTCACCACAATAATATCCCTCAATCTTGAAGACACATTTAAGTGAATGTTAGGCCTCCCTATCCCAGGAGCGAGCCCAAAGAGTCAAGTTGCTTTAAGTTTTCATCCTTTAAACACCATGAAAGTGATATTTATTTCCTTCATCCTTTGGCAGTTGTTTTCCTAAGTCAGCATCTATTCTAATTGCTGCCATTGAGTGACTCCATCCCAGTTGGCTTCCTAAAAAAGGCCTTTTCATGTCACATTTAAATGTAACTTTTCTTCATAACTATCACTACTGCATATTCATTAGACATATGTCTGCAGATGTCCTTAACCACATCTAAGATGTAGCAAATGTTTTTGTACAAAAAAGAAGCAATTATGTGTGCAAAGCACACGTGCACTAAGTACAGTTTAAGAACTGTATTTCCTGTGCATATGAGTGCTTTGAGCTAACTATGTAGAACCTGCTGCCATTAGTTGGCATTACTTGGCATCCAGTCACGGTTCTAACCTCCTGTTGGAACGTTTGTTTTAATTTATTCAAGACTACCCTGCACTACGAGCATATACACAGCTCTTCCAGGACTCTGAGCGCAGGACCCCGAGCGCAGGATTTTGAGCGCTGTCTTGAGGAGGCGGGACCCGCGCTAGTCACGTGGAACATGACGTGACCCCCCACAGCCACAAAGCGACCTCCCATCCGCCCGAGCGGCGCATTACTTGGCATCCAGTCACGGTTCTAACCTCCTGTTGGAACGTTTGTTTTCATTTATTCAAGACTACCCTGCACTGCGAGCATATACACAGCTCTTGCAGGACTCTGAGCGCAGGACCCCGAGCACAGGATTTCGAGAGGTGTCTTGAGGAGGCGGGACCCGCACTAGTCACGTGGAACATCACGTGACCCCCCCACAGCCACAAAGCGACCTCCCATCCACCCTTGTGGCGTTAAGCCCGGCGGTGACAAGGCTGCTAGCTGTACTGTTGTGCGGCTGTTAGGCGCTGGTGGCCCTATACCGGTTTGGAGACTGTGGAGGCCTAAACTCTTTGATCCACTCCGGATACCTACATTTTATGTGTCCAATGGTATAAAGTTGAACGTTCCTTTTACCACAGGTAACTAAGTTATATGCCATTCTAACCTTGAAGAGTCAAGCTTCTTTTCTTTTCCATTCCCTGCTTAAGTTGAATCGGACTCCAGAAACTATGTATAATCTAACCGCAGGAATGCCATCTGTGATGGACAAGACTATGTTTGACAATAATTCTTGCAGAACACCAACTGGTGCACTCGCAAATCATTCTTTGAACACTCCGATTAACAATCTGGTACCCAAATCTTGTGATAAGCCTAAAAGCCTTACACAAACTTAAAAAAAAAACATAACTTTAACACCAATCAAAAAAACACTGGTTTCTAATCATGACATACGTAATTTTTACGAGAAGATTGCGAGTGTGTCTAATCACAGTGATAATTCGATTTTAATATCTAAAACTACTGAACTCATTATTTCTCAAACACCCAGTGTTGTGACACAGGAAGTAGCAGTGTCATCTTGTGCTTCCAATATTTCAAAACTAGGGATTACTATCTCTGATTCTACTATACTCACTATTGCACAGTCCCCTCAAAAAATTAAAAAATGTCCAAAACCTTTCCCAGTGGTAATAGAGGAATCCTTGACTGAAAATGCAACATCTAGTAATGAAATAGCTTTGAGTGATTTCAATAATGGGTATAGAGAATGTTGAAATAATAGAAGTGGTGTCAGAGGAGGTCCCGTTATTAGATACATCAGGCCATGTAGATGGCCGTGAATTAGAAAGCTCGAGAGCATCAGTCCAGACAGATTATAATCTACCTGGCTCTCTGGACTCAACAAGACATGGTGAGGATATATCCTTCTTACAACCAACACCGTGCAGATGTCAATCCACGAGGAAACCTCGTGAACATTCGGCCAATCCTGCTATCATGGAGATTACCCTTGGAGCCATAAACACTACTATATCTAGTTTGTTTAAACTGTACAAGTCCCTAGATTGTAAGATCACTAGTCTTGCCTCTAAGATAGATTTAATTGGAAATGACTTGAAAGTTAGCCCTCACTTTGTCCCTAATACATTGACACTGGAAAAGATCATGCAAAGATTGTCTAGTTTAGAGACCTTCTGTTTGTCCAACCAAACTGATCAAACTCAAGTTGGCTCAAGTATTGCACAGAGACTCGGAGCATTAGAGTCTCTTCGTAACCCACCCATCATAACAGAATCAGTTTTGCCTGCATTTACCCATATCATTCGTCCTGTAGAAAGTGCAGAGATCACCGCCAAAAGAAAAAATTACTCTTGGATAAGTGTCGATTCTCCTGAGAAAAACTCCACCCAAGCCCAGTGGGGTGCTAAAACTGACAATAGAACTACACCAAAAAATAAATCTCAACAACCGACACTAAGCAAAAAAAAGAAAACGGCACAACATAAAGTTTCTTTAAGAAACACGAATGCTTTACCTAAGCTCAATGCACAGCAAGACAATATCTCTGTAGTGAATCAGACAAATTCTGACTGCTTTATACCAGCGTTAATAGAGACATTTCGAGAATCTTTAACCAATAATGTCACTCCACACTTGAGTGTACCTGTACCATTAAGATCTGTCCCCACTCCAATTAATCATTCAGTGACACAAGACTTGACTTTGGGTTACACGCCATTCGATGATCTTATTGAATTAGTGTCTCACAATTAAAATATAGATATACCAGGTCAGTTCCAAAAGTCCACAGAATCCATGACACATACACACTCAATAGTGATGGTAGCTGGTGTTGAGAAACCTTCCACTTCAACTGCTATACCACAACAAGGCCCTGACAATCGATTGAATATTCCCAAAGCTGCAGTTGATTTCTATCTCTTGAATAGATTGTCAGAGGTTTTGCCAGAATCAACTCCCGTCAATCCACAGTCCCTTCAACCCAAAACAGTACATTTTAGCAACAAACAGACTAATATCCCATTTAAAGATGCAAAAACGACAAACCCTAAGTCTTCCACAGCCTCTATAGTTGGTGGCTGCTCTGGGCCTAGGGCCATTCAACCTTTCAAAAATACTGACACTCAGAAAACAGTGTCAAAAGTTCATGTGGGTGACAAAAGAGATTCTATTGCTCTGAGATTTAAAACTTATCGTACTTTGATTTTGAAATGCCGTGATGGTGATTTCCCTAAATATGATCTATGTCATGCTAGTGTGCTAAATATTTTTGGTGATGTTGAAGGATTGGAAGCAATTGCTTCGAGTGATATAGATCAAATTGAATTTCTTTGTGATAGGAATCTATCTGTTGTTCGTTTATGGGTTAAATCAGGAGTAGTGCATAATCTATTATGGAATGCAAGAATGGAACTCTTTGATATGGGGTTTTTATTGGCTCAATATCTGGCCCGACAGAACCATCTTAAGCCTGATAATGTAGAGATACTTTCAACTCCTGCAGCAGAGCCAGTTTGTGTATGTCATGTCTGTGTCAATGAAACCAGCCACAACTCAATATCATTACCAATGCATAACACTCATTCATAACCACGAACGAAAGTCATAAGTATTGAAATTTCACTTGCCAGTTGGAATACGAGAGGTTCTTCTCATCTCCAGTGGACCAAAAATGATCATTTGAATAACTATGATATCATAGTTTTGCAGGAAACATGGATGTTACATGCTCCCATATGGGACGACCATGATCTGGTCCTACTACCTGCGGAATTCTCTGGTAAAGGAAGACCAACTTCTGGTCTGCTAGTGACAGTGAAATCGAGTAGAGGATTTGGCATCTCGGCATGGAAATCTCCAAATAAGTTTATTCAGTTAGTCAGAATCACAATAGGCTCCGAGATATATGCCCTGATTAATCTTTAACGAAATCCAGTGGGTATTCTCGAAGAATTATTCTACAATACTCTGTCGAGTCTTTTTGAAATAATTGCTAGAGACAAAGAGATCTCTGGAATCCTGGTAATGGGTGATTTGAATCTCTCATGCCTTGAAACTAACAAAAAGAGTACAAATTCTGATAGTCAGAGATGGTTGTTATTTATGAACGACCTTAATTTAAGGATGGCGAATGGTGCTACTATTGGCGATATCCCTCCAATGAACACTTGGGAGAGAGGAAATTCCAAATCTATTATTGATTATATTTTTTTGATTAATAATATTTTTATGAGTACCACTAAATTTGCAGTTGTTAAACAGGTACAAAGTGACCATCATTTATTATCCCTCGGTTGGTCCATTGAAAATCAAATTGTGCCGACCACCAAACAATGGTATAGACAAACTCTTGTGGTCAACAATGGTAGAAATCGTTTTAGCTGGTCCTATGATAAACTATCAGCCTTAAACGCTGCTATTTTGAACAGCCATGGAATGAGCAATGTTGAATCATATGTTGATGTCTTGAATACTTTTAAGAATATTCACTTGCTGAAACATAAGACCTCCGTGATTCACACCCATGAATTTGACTTAGCACTTCATGCCCGCAAAAAGGCACACAGAAAAGAGATTAGAAGCCTCCGTAAACTACCCATGGCTGATCAAATAAAAGCTATCAAATCAGCTAACTGTTATTATCGTAATTGGGTTCAATCAAGGAAGGCTGCTCTTTTTCAAAATGATAGTGAGAAATTTTTGACAGCGTGTTATAAAAAAAATTCTGCCCAGGTATGGAAATTACTAAACATTTGTAAGGCTGGTTCTCAAATGAGTTCTCAAATTAATGCTGTGACAGAAGCACAATGGATTAATCATTTTACTAAACTGTATGTTGACAGTAAAATGTGCAAGTACACTCACAATACGAGCATGGCTGGAAGGTGGTGTTTGAAGTGCTCTGTAGCAATAGTTGAGAACTTTATTAAAAGATCATCCTCCTCAAAGGCAGACGGCCCAGATGGCCTTTCGAATTACATGTTTAAACAAAATGTAAATGAGTGGGCAAATATCCTAAACAATACCTTTCAATACATCATACAAAACAAAACCATTCCTAACTCATGGCGTTCATCTATAATTGTACCAATATATAAAAAGGGTGACCGTAAGGACCCCAAAAGCTATCGGCCGATAGCATTGCTAGATGCGCCAGGGAAACTCTTTTCAAGGATGGTTTTAAGGGAATTTAATGAATGGACAGACAATGCTGGACTCCGTGATCCTGCCCAAACCGGGTTTGTCGCGGGTTTGGGGACCGTGGTAAATCTTACCACCTTGAATGCCATCAGACATCAAGCCCAAACTAAGAGGTTTCCACTTTATTTTGCATTTGTGGACTTACACTCCGCATTTGATTCTGTTTCCAGACCAAAACTTATGGCTAAACTAATTCATGCTGATTGTCCTCCAACCTTGATTGATATTATTTTTTTGCTTCACTCCAAGACAAAGGTATTCATAAGATTAAATATGGAAGGGCTACTTTCCAGAGCTGTTGTTACAAATAGAGGCTTAAAACAAGGATGCATTTTGGCATCGGCATTGTTTAACTTCTTCATTAATGATGTGCAATGGATTTTCCCCAATCTCGTAGCTGATGCTCCAAAATTAAATGGTGTAAAGATTAATGCTTTATGGTACGCAGACAATCTTGTTTTGGTATCAAAGACCCCAAGTGGATTAAATAATTTGTTAAATTCACTATGTTCATATTTTCGAGATAATGAATTAGTTGTTAATAGTACCAAGACCCAAATTGTTACATATGTACCAACGGGCATGCGAAGAAAGAGAATGATCTGGCAAATAGAAAATATTGCTTTACAAATAGTTCCAAATTACATTTATTTGGGTCTCATTTTTGATGGCCGTCCCTCCGACCATTCGCAACTGCGTAAAATTGAACAAAAGCTATCTATTGCATATATCAAACCAGAATTGTCCTTTACAAGTATGGCAAATTTACATTAAAACCTTCTATTATTTACTGGAGTCATAACGTAGTTGCTACATTATTATATGTTCTTGAGACATATTGTACAATTTCAATGACTTTTCTGAATTCATTAGAAACAAAATTCTGGTGTGCTATTTTACACTTACCACAATGTATTCCAGGAGTGCTTATTCGCTACGAACTTGGGTTAATCTCATTAACTGCAATGTATAACTGGCGTCTATGTGCCTTGTTACGGAAATGTTTGATGTCTTTAAGCAACAATACCACATTAGCTACAGTTACCAGCTACTTACTTAAAACCTCTGAAAGCTTTCCGAGACAGTGGTTAAATAACATCTTTTCTGTCATGCTTCATGCTGATATCTCTCTTGAGACCCTCCTATTTAATCCAGACCGGGCTAAAAAAAAAATGCATCTGATGGATTGGATTGATACGAGGGATAGTTGTCTCCAATATAAGGACTTTGATGCCTCAGTATTCAGTCCTAAATGCTATAGAGAAATGGCTTCCTACTTAAATCTAGCACCATCAGCTGCATCAAGATATGCCATATTACGTTTCCAATTTAATATCTGGCCCACCCATGAGATTAAAGCCAGAAGGAAACTGATACCTTTTGAGGAGAGATGGTGTCATTTTTGTAATGATAATAGTGCTGTTGAGACGCTGAAACATGTAATTATTGACTGTCCGGCACTTACAAATTTAAGGAGGATTCATTTTTCAAAACATCTTGCATATTTTGCACAGATAAACCCTGAACACTGCTGGACAGCACTGGCCGCCTCTAAATCAATGAGTATTAGTCTAGCCACCATTAATTTTTTGACAGCTTTGAAAATGGAATGAATGACATTTTATCGACCTGCACAGATGCACTTTAAATTAACTTAAAATTGAAAAAAAATTGTAATTGTACATGTAAAAATTGTCTTTTATCTTTTTCAAATTTTCTCTTGTAAAATTGAATGATTGATAAAATTGTATTGATTGAAAAAAGTTTATTAAATTCAACTATATTCAATAAATAATAAAAAAAAAGAACCTGCTGCCATGAGAACAAAGGTTCCTGCCCTCATCTGCATGATTTCTGGCAACCTAACTCGAAGATGCCCAATGTCTTGCCCTAATGGCTTTGTTTGATAGAGTGTGGCTCATATTGGAGCCTCATGTAAATAGAAGGAGGGACCTATTACGTGTACACTTTTGTTTAAACAGGCCAGCTCTCTACGGCAGAGTGCAAGAATGGAGTGTAGGAAGGTAGCACACACGCTTGCACCCAGACCTTTTTCAGTCTGCTGTGCAAATTAAGTAAACACTGTGTATGCATGGCAGAGGGTGTTTACAATAGATTCCTATGGCATCCACCTGCTTTTTGCACAGCATTTGCACTTACGTGAAAATCCATGCTGGCACAAATGCTGTAGTGTTTAATGGTGGAGTGAAAGTGGGTGACAGAATCATAACTTACGATTTGCCCCACCTCTTTGCCACACAAATGAATGAAAATGGGGCATTGCATAAACAAAATGCATAAAAGTCTTATGCAAGGATTTTACGCATTTTGCTTATGTTATGCCACATCCAATATAAACTCCAACAGGATACAACATTCTGGGGCCTTGTGGGATAACACAGTTGTCTACAGGGTGGTGTGATTGTTCTCATTTAAACCTCTCTCCTCTGAGAATTGAGGGTTTTTAAATCCAGTTGTTAGTCCGGATAAAGATAGGTGTTTGTCAGGATAAAGGAACGTCTGCCATGCCTCCAATACCAGTAAATGCTACCTGGATCAGTCTGAGACAGTAATTATCCACTTGATAGTGCTATTGATATGGTGGTGAAAATGGGTAGCTAATTCAATTGATTCATGAGATTTACAGTACCAACAATGTTTACATTGCATGTTCTGTTAAATTATGGACAGTGTATTTTAAATCTAAGTGCTTTGAAAAAGCTCTTTTTGAAAAATTAATACAACCATCTGTCTCAGCAGAATGTTTCTTTTAATCTTCCAGCATATGCATGCCATTTTTGGACAGCAGCCCCTATATGCTAGCAACATAGACCCCAGTAGCAACTGAGGGCATACTACCCATAATCAAAGTTCAGTTCCCAGAGCTATATTGTTGTTTTGGTTATTAATCAACTTAATGCTATTCAATCAGTACTGCATGAATCATTACTAAGAGAGAACTTCATATCCAGATTACTATTATGCTGCTAAGTATGCAGTGCATTTTTATTATTGGACATGGGAATCCGTTAACATATTGATATTATTTGCCATAGGGGGAACATCATGAGACAGAATCTCCAAACAGCGTTTGCATTTCTTCAGTTTATGCACACAAACCGATGATAGAACAGTTATGAAAATAAGTTACACGCAAAACATCCTTAATTGGCCAAGTCTGTGAGCCATTACAAAATTATAGAAAAATGTCAACAGATTTGAACCAGATAACAAACATGCACAACAAGTACACATTTGACTGAAAAACAAATACCAACAGTATATATTCAATTGATGGTCAACTATATTTTCGGAGACGGCTATTTCTTTTTTCCTGCATTCTTTAGGAGTGATGACTACTAGATGGGGCCCCCTTTCCTCATCAAGTCCATTTTGAAGGTGGGAATGCCCCCTTTGTGTCTTTAATCCCACCCCCTTTTGATAGGCTTTGATATGAATTTTAATATAAAACGTTGATATAAAAAAGATATCAAAATTATATCAAATGTATATTTTTATACAAACGGTGTTTTGATATTTTTTCATATGAAAAGGGTGTCATTTATATCGTTTGATACAAAGTTTATATTAAATTGATTTTAGTTTAAAGATTATATTAATATGTTTTTAATATGGGACTGCATGTGTGCGCTGTTGCTTGGTCGAGGGCGTAGTGAGTCGTGAGGACGTAGCTGGCGAGCTTGAGGAGTTGGTGACGCGGGAGTGGGTTGTGGCCATGATGGTATAACATCATGTTGTTATATAAAGCTGGCCTTTGATAAGCCTTTGAATAATGTTATATGAACTTTATATTGTCTCTATTTATAAAACCAAAACAAACAAAAAAAGTGCTATCAAAAAATGTGTTTTGATATAAAAAATGTTTGATATAAAAAAATGTGAATAAAAATGCAAACAATTTGATATCAAAATATTTTTATATCAAACATTTTTATTATCAGTTTTTTAATGACATTTAACATTTTTGACATCACATTTTTTATTTTTTAAATCAAATGAAAAAATGTGATATCAAAATTATATTGGCTTTTTTATATGACTTGTTTTTAAAAAAATGATGTCAAAGTTTTTTAATATACAAATTATATTGGAATTGTTTATATCAAAATTAAATGTGTTTTTATATCAAATCCTTTTTATATCAAAATTAAAAAAAATTATATAAAAATGTTGTGATATCAAAATTATATCGGCTTCATAAAAAAGGGCTGACATCAAAACAATTTGATATATACTTTTTTTTTATTGCTATACATTTTTGGACAGCATTGTGAAGTTGCCAGGGCATGCCCTGACACGAGAGCATTGTGAACATATTAGGCCAAAAGCTGCAATACGATTTAAAAAAAAAAAAATCTGAGTTAAAGGGCCTAAGAAAAATATAGTTTAAAATGTATAACAAAATGAAAAGTGAAGATCTCATTCCAGGGCTAACAAAAACGAAGACAAATGCATTTAAAATGCTGTGGCACTGGATTCTGCCATTCTGCCAGGAACACAGCTGCAGCTTGCCTTTATCTATGAAAATGCCACAGCAGGGCAGATAATTCACAGATGACGACATACACACACACACGAGACCCGGTGTTCTGACCCAGCTATTTTGGTTTCTCTGTGTATTAGAAAGGATATTAAGCCACATTAGAATGATGCAAACTTGCAATGAAGCCCCAATCCTATTGTAATCGCGCGCCGCCATGTGCCTGGTGTGATTAAACTGTACTTCTGTACTTGCATGGCCACATTCACTTAAAGAAAGCGCAGTCCCAAGGTGTGTGTAACCGTCAGCCAGCATGTGACTGCTGAGTCTAATGGGCATCTGAAGGGCCCATTTTATTGTAAACTCACTGTGACTAGGGCTTTTCAAAGTCCAGCAGCAGCCTGCACGTATAATAGACTAGACGGGAGGTATTCTGCTGAGGGGGGGGATTGGAAGTCTTTAACACCCATGCGCTGGAATCCTGCCAGAACAGCGCTGTGGATTGCGGGAGATTTGCACGATCTGTGGAGCCCCTGCTGGAACTGAAGATCACATCACATCTAAAGCTTGGTAATGAAAGAGGCATTCTACTTTTAAAAGTGAGTTGATTTTATGTATTTAATGCAAGCTAAATAGATAGCTATGTTTTAAAAGTGGAAGATATGTAAACAAGATGTGAAAACCATTTTAAAGGTGTATGTTCTAGAATATAGCCCTGTGTATTTTTATTTAATGGTGCAAACAGAGATTTTAAAACAAAATGTGTGTATTCTTTAGCTGCAGGCAGGATTCACTGCCAGCCTACATTTTTATATACGGAAGTGAATTTTTGTCTAATTGGGCAAAAGACATTTTCAAACGAAAATGTGTTTCTTCTTTATGTGCAAGTAGGATTATTTGCTAGCCTACATTTTTTTATATAGGGAAGTGTATGTTTATTAAATGGGGTAAACAGACTATTTAAAACAAAACATGTTCACTCTCTATGTGCAGTCAGGATTAACTGGCAGCCTAGATTGTTATATAGGGAAGTGCATTTTTATTTAATTGGGTAAACAGAATATTTAAGTTAAAGTGCACCTTTAAAAATGTATGTTCCAGAATCTAGCTCTGGGTAATTGTATTTAAGGGTGCAAACAGATATTTTAAAACAAAATGTGTGTATTCTTTAGCTGCAGGCTGGATTAACTGCCAGCCTACATTTATATATATTTAAGTTAAAGTGCACCTTTAAAAGTGTATGTTCCAGAATCTAGCTCTGGGTATTTGCATTTAAGGGTGCAAACATATATTTTAAAACAAAATGTGTGTATTCTCTAGCTGCAGGCCGGATTAACTGCCAGCCTACATTTATATACAGAAGTGTATTTTTGTTTCATGGGGCAAAAAGACATTTTCAAACAAAATGTCTTTATTCTTTATGTACAGGTAGGATTATTTACTAGCCTACATTTTCTATATAGGGAAGTGTATGTTTATTTAATGGGGTAAACAATTTAAAACAAAACGTTTTTACTCTCTATGTGCAGCAGGATTAACTGCCAGCCTGCATTTTTATATACTTAAGTTACAGTTCACCATTAAAAGTGTATGTTGTAGAATCGAGCTCTGTGTATTTGCATTTAATAGTGCAAACAGAGATTTTAAAAAAAATGTGTATATTCTTTAGCTGCAGGCAGGATTAACTGCCAACCTATATTTTTTTATATACAGAAATGTATTTTTGTTTAATGGGGCAAACAGACATTTTAAAACGAAAATGTGTATGGATATTCTTTATGTGCAGACAGGATTATTTGCTAGCCTACATTTTTATATAGGGAAGTGTATTTTTATTTAATAGGGTAAACAGACAATTTAAAACAAAACGTGTTTACTCTCTATGTGCAGGCAGAATTGACTGCCAGCCTGCATTTTTATATATTTAAGTTAAAGTGCCCCTGGAAATGGAAAAACTATCTTTGGAATCTGCTTGGCATGATAAGGTCATTTTGTTATCCGCATTTTATGTTGTTTAGTTGGAGAGGGTCTTTGACACGTGGGCTTTTAGGCAATTCATCTTTTTAAATGTCGAGGTGGTTTACAGACTTTCCAGCTGCGGGGACATTCTTTGTGTAAAATGAAAGCCTTGGGGCTAGGGTCTATCGCCACATACAATGCGAACACAGCATGCACAATAATGTGACAAGCCATGTGGTTTTATGCAGTTCAACTTTTTGTAAATGTTGAGCTCTGACTATGCACACATGAGGCTATAGAAAAAACATTGACAAACCCAACAGGCAGGGCATTTACATAGACATAGGGAAGATTGCTTAAAGCAGCCATGGTTTTATTTTATAACACATTTGTTAATGTAAAATAAGTATTTGTTTAGGTGGGAGAGAGTTGTAGACATGTATAAGTATTTAGAAAGTGCACAACAATTTTGGTTCTAGGAAAACAGCTGTGCACACACGCTATAGGTGCTTTGTGTGGTGTGGTTTTTAATTGTGGACCCGTGACAAAGCGAATAGGTGTGGTGAGCCCTGATTAAAATAACCACAGTGACAAAATGAAAATGATACATATGCACTTAGGGCCTGAACCTGTATGCACACGCTTACAAGAAACAGACATTGACAAATGAAACAGGCATCACCTTTATATAGTGATGTAGAAATGTATTTGGAAGTAGCATTTATACCACATACATTTGCTGCAAGCTCTTTCAAGTTTGTTGGAGATCACAGTTGACCATCACAGACAGTAGAGCCACAGAACCACCACAGGCAAAACATACAGTAGAACCATCACAGATAGGCGTTGTGGCAGTGATGGTTCTATTGTCTGTGTTGGTTGTGAGGGCGCACAGGGGTGTTCAGAAAACAATTGAAGGCTGAATTAGAGTGTTAGTACTTTTCAACATGTAAGACTTTCATTGTGGGCTTATTCATTGTGTGCCAGGAATTAAGTATATAATTACAACTTTTATGAAATGGTGTTTCTGCTAATGTGGCACAGATCACACATTGACAAAGTGCTGTAGCCGAGATTGATATATATATATATATATATATATATATATATATATATATATATATCTTTGTGAACAAGTGGTGAGGAAACCGCGAAACGCGTCATTTCTGCTATGTAAGGGCCACACATTTTGGGAGGACCACAATGTTGGTGGATTTTTATGAGCCATATGCTGCGCAATTTTAATCAATAAAGAACATTTGTTTTGGACACAAAAACACCGGCTTCCTGGAGAAATATTTTATGAATGGGGGAGTGCTTTCCATGGACTGCAGAGAAAACAGTCTTTTTTGACATATATATATATATATATATATATATATATATATATATATATATATATATATATATATATATATATGGATTGACTTTTTTTTATCAGGGCCCTGTGTTTGGTTGTTATACAGGTTTAATATGTTGATGCTGTCTCTATGTTTTTATGTTTTTACAGAAATGGCTCTTAACAATTGGATATTGCAACAGGGAGCTTCTGGAAAAACAACCTGAGGTGGTGGACAACTCGAGGCCGGTGGAATGAGGCAGCCTGTTGTTTCTGGATCAACAAACCTTGGGGGTTTTAATGACCCAGAACAAGCTCTAATGTTTTTGTTATAGCAGCAAGTGCTGATGGATTTGAGGGCCCTGCCCCCACAGATGTCTTTTGTGAAATCATCACCGGGGCCGCTTGGTTGTGGAGTTTTTGTAACACTGTCCGGAATGTTTGGGGGCCTAATAAGTGATAAAAAAGTCTCCAAGGGGCAGGGTGCTTTGTGTGGACCAGCAAATTCAGAATGTTTTGAAAGCACAGGGATGGGTTGGCCTGTCTCTACTGGATCTCTTGTGGGCGCTGGGGTGGGGCCTGTTTTACATGGATCAACCGCTTTGGAATGTTTCAATGACCCATGGATGGGGGTCCGACTGTCCTGTTACTTACGGTAAAGCCCAGTGGATCTGGAGGGCATATGCAGCAGGGTTCTTTTGTGAATTCATGAACAGGACTGCCTGGTTCTCTTGGGATCAACAAATCATAAATGTGTTAAACGCCCCAAGGATTGGTGGTCCAGTGTTTTTGGTGCATCAGCAAGGGCCAATGGATTTGGGGGCACACGTCACTAAGGAGTTGTTTTGTAATTTCATCAATGGGCATGCCTGTATTACAGCTTGCACCGATTGAAGCTATTTTTTGTTGTTTTTGATTCATCTAGAGGGGCCCGAGGAATGCTTGGGGGGCCCCGGAATGTGGAGTTCTTTTTATCTTGTTGTTTTTGATTCATCCAGAGCGGCTCAAGGAATGCCTGGGGGGCCCTGGAATGTGGAGTTCTTTTTATCTTGTTGTTTTCGATTCATGCAGAGGGGCCAGAGGAATGTCTAGGGGCCCCCGAAACATGGAGTTCTTGTTTTCTTCACTGTTTTTGATTCATCCAAGGGGCCCGAGGAGTGTCTAATAAGAAATATTATTGTAGTTGGGGGTGGGGGGATGCAAAGCCATGTACATTTTGCTTTTTCCCCCCACAAAGACTTCCAGCAGACTGGCTGAGGCCCAGGAATTGCAGTCAAACCAGTTTGGCAGGAGAGTTTGCCTTCCACTTTTTCACACCTATCAGTGAACTGATGCTGCCAGGACATGTGCTCTGTTCTTAGTGGGCTGAGGGTGTGATAATTACTGGTTTCACCAGACTGGCATCAGGACTTCCATCAACTACAAAGGAAGGGAGTGAAGCCCTGTGTTTGACTTAAAGGTGTGATTTCCTTCAAACACCCTCTCCCAGGAGGTATTTTGTGCAATCCAAGCCTGGCAGAAGACATCTGGCTGTGGGGGGTTGAGGACTGCCCACACATGGGACTAATTTGGCCCATTGATTTAAAAAATGGTTGTACATCAAGACATTTTGCCCTGCACCCTAAATAAGCAAGAATTCAATATTATGCTAGTATTTTATGTGATTTTTGGACAAGCACAATGAGACCATGTGTATCTTTCTGGCACCTGGTGAGCAAGAATGACAGAAAAAAATGTATTTCGGTGTGAATCATGAATGGCACAGACATGGAACTTGGGGAAAATATGTCAAATGCTGGTATGCACATGTGTAGCCATTGCAGAATTTTAGCTATTATGTTTCTCCTAAAAATTGTAAAAGTGTGCCAAAAAGCGATGCAACATCACACAGAGTTGGCGATCGGACTGTCCAATTGCCTGTAAAATATGTAATCCACATATCTGTTTCTTATGATGGTGACTAGGATGGATTTGAAGTGTTGTTCCATAACTTATTTATGTAAAAAAGTAACTGAGGTGAGACAAGTAAGTCATAAAATCACACGCATAGAATGATGTCAGTTCCTCTGAGCCAATCAGCCTGGAGGGAGGTGGGGACACCAGTAGCCTGGCCTGTCCCGGTAGAGGGGCAAGTCCATAGTGCCTACGCCCATATTGTAAAATTCTCTGATGTCACTTTGCCTATATAAGCAGGAGTCAGGGAACACTAGAGACAAGCAACTGAAAACCAGATCCGGAGGCAGCTGAGTCCATCCAGGCAGGGCCATCTAGATCCAGGCAGAACCACCCATCTAGATCCAGGCAGGAGCATCTAGATCCAGGCAGGACCACCCATCTAGATCCAGGCAGAACCACCCATCCACATCCAGGCATACCCAATAATCCAGGGAGAAAGGAGGAGAGGCCGCTGATCCCCTTTAGCAGAATCCAGTGACCAGACCCTTTGGCCAGCTGACCCATCCTGCTGTCCACAGTGACCAGACCTTGCCCAGCTGTTCCCATCCAGGAGAGCCCAGCTGACCCAGTAACCAGATCTCTTGACCCCGCAGCCCAGTGGCCAGATCCTTGGCCCTGCTTTCCAGAGACCCTGCTGGCTCTCCAAAATTACCAAACTCTAGCTACCCTTGCATCCTATTCAAATCCTATAATAATCCCATAAAAACCCTAATCATTTCCCAAATTGCCAGTATCCTCTCTTTACCCTTTCCTTAGAAGAATCTGTGTTAGTCCATTTCTGTTAGCATATTCCTTTTTATAATCATTTCAGTTATCTGGGTAAGTCCCTAGTATCATTTGAAATAATTAATTAATTCCCCTATAAAGAGAGTCATGTTGAGCTGGTTGCAATTTGCAACCCAACCACCTCATGTCGAATACCTTTCCTTAAGAATTATAGTCCTTAAAATATAGTCTCAGTGGAACTAGTCATTGTGCAAACAAAACAGAATTTGCCTGTGTATTTTGCTTTTTTTATCCTATAAAATGTCATCCCTTCCCTTCAGTATCCTATCTGTTCTGTGCCTTTGTTTCCCATTCCAAAAACTGATTTCCAGTTTTGACTGCTAAGCCCATTTTCTTAGATGCCTTGTAAGTATCCTACCACCCAGTACCCAAAACTACATATCCCACTCGTTTACCCTTGCATCCTATTCAAATCCTATAATAATCTCATAAACCCTAGTCATTTCCCAAATTGCCAGTATCCTCTGTTTACCCTTTCCTTAGAAGAATCTGTGTTAGTCCATATCTGTTAGCGTATTCCTTTTTATAAACATTTCAGTTATCTGTGTAAATCCCTAGTATCATTTGAAATTATTAATGAATTCCCATATAAAGAGATTCACGGTGAGCTGGTTGCAATTCAAACCCAACCCCCTCATGTCAAATGCCTTTATTTAAGAATTATAGTCCTTAAAATATAGTCTCAGTAGAACTAGTCATTGTGCTAACAAAACCAAAATTGCCTGTGTATTTTGCTTTTCTTTAAAATCCGACGTGTAATTCCCCTAAAAGAAAACTACACTATCATCCTATAAAGAGTCATCCCTTCCTCTCAGTATCCTATCTGTTCTGTGCCTTTGTTTCCCATCCCAGAAACCGATTTCTGATTTTGACAGCTAAGCCCATTTTCGTAGCTGTTTGCCAGTTTAAAGCCTGTGTGAAATTAGAAATTGCAATCATGCCCCGTGTGTTTTCCTGTGCATTGTTTTCCTCCCAAAATCGATTTTCTCACCTGTGTTGCTTTAGTGCCATGCTCCGTAGCCTGTAAGCTTCCTGGTCCCTTTAGTGCAGCCACACAAATTTCTGTCCAAGCTATCCTACCGCAAGTGTAAACTGATCTATAAATAACCAGTGAAATATGAATATGCCATTTTGCTCATTTTGAAGGTTTTTATTTTCTTTACTGGCCTCCCATCTTGGGGTGGTGGGCTGTAGTTTAAAATCTGATTTTTCCCTCCTCATTCTGACTCCTTGCCACTTCTTTTTATCCGCAAAGACTTCCCTAGCAGGTGTTTGGGGGAAGTGTTGCAGGGGGAGTGCATAACCTGTGTGCCATTTATCATTTTGAAGAAAATACATTTTGCTTTGGTTTTCTATTAAAGATTTCTGTATATTTTGTTAGGATTTGGAACTAACTGTATTGTGGGAATCTTTTGAATTGTATTGCCACTACTTTGGTGGTTGCTGCCCAAGTATTTTATTTTGCTTGATTTTTTGTTTGATCATAAAATGTATACATATTTCATTGTTACATCGACCTGGTTCATAGTCCACTGCGACACAGGGTATTTGTTAAGGTGGGTGTGAGATGGGTTTGGTGCCTTCTCAAAGTAGAATCCGAGAATCAAGAAAGATAAAATGTGTTTTTATTGTGCGCCACATTATTGTCAGTGGAAAGAGTCCCTGGCGCGTGTGTGCCATGTTCTAAAACCTTTGCAACATTAGATAACATCTTGTTAAAAAATCTGATCCCCATTTGGTCGTTTTGCATGTGATTGCTCGAATACATTTGAAAAAACAACCACCAGCGATTTGCATTCTGACATTTGGCTGATAAAGAATATACAGTGCTGACCACCGGTCACAGCTTTAGAGTCTTGAACTTTTACAGTAATATAACCTACATAATTTGCAATGCTTTTGCATAGTCCATTAAAAATCTGGTGTATATGGGGTGTTCTGGGAAGGGCACCAAACTGTCAACCACCGTTAGCACGTCTCCCTCCAGCCACAAAGCTGTCCAGTGTGTTCCAGCCCAGTCCAAAGGATAAGTGTTCACCACCAACCTAACCAGGCGATTTCTGGGTAGGCGCTTGGGACATGTATTGCTGGCATACACAGCATTAAATGTTATTCAAGTATGTCTATGTTTATGTGCAAAACCTTTTATGTGTAGAGTATTGTGGAAAGCCTAACAGTGTCTCCCTGTCTAAAGCACAAGGACCCATTATCCAGGTGGCCATGACACAGCAATTGCTATTGGATCCAGTTCCTGGGAGTGAACCAGTGAGGGAGGATCACCTGTAGAGAGGGTCCTTGAGGGGTGAGTGGTACACTGATGGGTGAGACGCGGTATCCCCTTTCCTTTGACACTTTTTCCCCATCCTCTCATGTAGGACATTCAAAGACACTGGCCTCCAACCCCCTTTTCTACCTTTTCTAGCCCAAACACCTTTGCACTACACAATAGACAACAGACTAATGTTAAACCTGTGTACCTGACATGTCCCAACCCATGGGACAGGCAAAGTGAAGCAATTGACATAAATCACACACACCTGATGGCCCTTCCTTTCCCCCTTAGGGATAAAAGGTGGAGCAGGAGATTGCAGTACATTCAAGTCGAGGAAGGCGTGTACAGCAGAAAGCACAATGAGAGGGCTACCATGCAGCAGTTCAAGAGAAGGAGAAAGGTGTCAGGAATCGAGACGGTGGCGAGGAAAGAAGTAACCTTGCCATTTTCATCCCAGGCCCACGGAACCTTTGTGGAAGAGAGCCATAAGACTGCAAACAATAGCTTAAGTGTCCTGCAGCAGATGTCAACGGTACACGGGGCAAGCCTATGGCAAAAAGCAGTAGTGAGGGAAGCTGCCGTGCCTGTGGTACCGGCTGTGACTCCAGAGGAGCTAAATGGCAAGAGGTTCATCACAGCGAGTGAGTCGAGGAGAGAATCGATAAGCACTCGTCTGTGCTGAGTGAAAATCACAGAGTGGCAAGTTTGAACATATTTCAGTGAACTGTGATTGAACTGTAAAAGGTTGTTCAGGGGAGACCAGCTGAAGAGAGAAACTGGCACCAGTTGGGTGCTAACTCGAGAAGCTTTTCTCCCCACTACAAAAGAACTACAGAAAGCAGAAGGCCATAGGAAGGCCACTCAGTACACTTGAAAGACTTTTTATAAGTGAGTCTTGAATTGTAAATCAAGGAAAGGGATGTGAATCCTGTAAACATTTAAAATCAGTAAAAAGCTTTTAAAGGGCAATAGTGAACTCAAAGGAGGGATGGCGGAGGAGAGCGACGAAGTCTAAAGGTCCAGAGAAACCGAGTGTTAAAGTTAACCTAGAAAAGAGGGGTCGACTAAACTGTTTATCAAAGACACTAAGCAACTAAGAAGGGTCTGAGCCCGGACAAGGGAGATCCAGGGTGAAGCTAGTACTCACACCACTGGCAGTTGGGAGAGGTCTGAGCACAAATGAGGGAGATCCAGGTGTGAAGTCATTACCCAGGTACTGGCAGTCGAGAGAGGTCCAAACCCGAACGAGGGAGATCCAAGCAGTGAACCTATCACCCAAAGTTTAATGAGAAAAGAATAACAGATGCCAATAAATACTATTGAGAAAGGGTCAGCCCTGAAGAGCGCCACCCAGGGGTGAAGCCATCACCCTTTCTGAACTTTTGGATTACAATTGAGAGCAGTCAAAGTCCAAAATAGGGAGACCCAGGGGGGACCCTGTCACCCAGTGAACTTTGGAAATTAAATTTCATTTGGTTAAAGGAACTTTTGTTTTTTGTTATTTGAACACATCAGGCCCTGAATATGAAAGACTTTCAAAGGAAATGAGACTTGGCCATCAATGGTCCTGAGAACTGCCATGGGAACTTTAATTTTTTTCTAAAGAAGCCCGACACAGTTCTGTGCTCTAAACTCCCACCTTACCCTGTGCACTAAACGTGGGGAAGGAAGGCCCAGGCTACTGCATCCTGACATATCATTTGAGAACACTTCTTTCCTTTCTTAAGAACTATCCTGCACCCTTTTTCTGTAGTAGTTGTGAGGTTTGGCAATAGGTTTATTAGTATGGGCCCTTGTGATTTAATACGACACCAGTGCCTTATTTTTCATTTGATGGTCGACATTTGCTCTCATCCTAGATTTAGGTTTAGATTAGGCGTTTTTCCAACCCACATACATTTTCATTGTTCAATAAACTCCTTTGAACTGTGATCACTTGTGTCTGTCTTACTTATTGTCTCCATGGGTTCCTCACAGTATCCATTAAATATCAAAAAGTATGTTTCTTTGCGCGTTGATCTCAAGAACGCTATTGAAAATGCTCCACACTAGCAGGGAATGTGTGGCGATTAGGTTTCTTTCAAACTTTATTTCAGCGCATAGGTTTCCGATCTTCATGAGGTTGAAATTACCCACTGATGCGTTATCGGGTCTTAGATCAAAGGCCAGCAAAGTACAGTCGAGTGCATACTCCTTGCATGTGAATGAAACTGGTACATCACGCATGTGCATTCCAGTGACAGCCACCAAGCCCATGTACTCTCTGATTATGTTCTGCATTCCAAAATTGGGTGTAAATGCTTTGGCAGGAATTAGAACACCATCCTTGTGCAGAGCTGCATAGTTCATGTTACAGTGTTTGAAGTCAAAGGGGTTTTTATCATATGCACCGGTAAGCAATGTTGTTTCTACAATTCCCATGATGATTATCGTTGGGAGCTACCCCTGAAAAAGGTTGTCTTGACTGATGCTGTGGCTACCGGTAGGAATGCTGAAGAATTTAAGAGCAACTCGCTCCATAGGATATTTCACATTAGATATCTGCAGCGCCTCTGCATGCACCAGGCTAACAGTCGGAGAGACGCTTGCACGTTTAACAAATAAACTGGCCGATACAATGACTAGTTTTTGCTGTTCGGTGTCCCCGCTCATGAGGCAAAAAGCATGTGTGTTTCTGGATAGTTTCACTTTAAAAGCCATTAACCAATAGTTTATCCTGAAAGAAAAGCTCAGCGTGTAGGTGGCACAGTAAATAAAATACTCTACTGGTCCTGGTGTGATAGGCTCTTTTCACTAATCCCTTGTTATCGCTGCCCAGAACTGTACTGTCAAAATGCCCCACAGTAAAAACACCTTGGCAAGAGCTGCTTATCCAGGACATCATGGCCATAATTTAACAGAGGGTTTCTGGGGGCCGTGCAGAAGAGACACTGACCTCTTCCTCTTAACGCTCCTAAGTGGTTTATAAATAAAGCCGGATTTATCCTGCACCTGCTTTTTCTGTTGGGCGAGCTGCTCAGCAACTGCAGCTGTTATGCTTCCCACAACATCTTTTGCAATATTTCCGGTGGCCGTTTTCACATGCAGTTTAACTAATTCAAAACTGACCAGCCCAACCCCATACATGACGGGAGTTCCACTAAAATATGGATGAGCGCTGTAACTGGCCTGGTTCATGTAATATCCATATAAGACTGGGGTCTCCATAGTTCTTTACCACAGCCATTATAACACTGTTTTATTAATCTTTCAGCCGGAGCGGTCTGAAGTGCAATCGCAGTCAGATTTTTCTGTATTTAAATGATAGAAACTGTCCATGGTCATCTCTTATTTGTATGTTGATGGTGTCAAAATGTTTTTTACACATGGGAACATAGTCGGTTTTTTGTATTGAATGATCACAATATCATTGTTGTTCCCTTTAATCTCCATGGTCCTAAGTAGCTGGCATAGCTATCCCCCACCCGTTGATACTCCACAGCATCGATTTAGAGCAATAACTTAAAAAAACTGTTAATGTTGGCGCAGGTATTATCCCACAGTTCTTTACTTCCAATGTGTTGCACAGTCCCCACCATGTTGCACAGTCTTCCCGCTGTTGAAAACCTAACAGACGGGTGTGGACCCTGTAGAAAAACTTTACGCTGATGGGGGTCTATTCGTAGTGTTGTGTCCTCATATACAGATATGTTTGATACAGTCTTGTTGATGACTCTCACAAGTTCAGGTATATCTGAATTATGCCCCTCTGGAAATCCACCCAGCCAGAGCTTTGCAGGGTTTGTTTGTTTTATAATAAAGGTTGCTTCCCCAAGGGCTAAAGTGTCCCACGATCGGACGTACTGAACTTCGGTGAGTGCCACCGTCCACTGCCCCTCCAGATTTATGGGTTTGGCCAGCTTCACAGTGAAGTTGGATATTTTGTTCCCTGGATATGTCTCGGCTGAAGAGTTATGGGAAACATGATATAAAAAGATGCCGACTCCATTTTGACCACTGTGACACAACCATGGACTCTAGGGGTCCGGCTGACACCCAAATGTTGAATTTTTCAGAGCACCCCAGCCATTTAACTAGATATTGTTTTCTGGCTCCACAGCCTTTACCTTTTATAACTTTTTCAATTCTATAAACTCGCTTTTGGTCTTTAATGACTTTCTGGACCTCCTCCCTCTAAAAAACACCTTGAACACCCTCATCCAAATAATCAATGCAGGTGTATATATAGACACCCTCCCTCTGAGTCACTCCTTCTATGATAAAGACCTCGTTGCTGTATTTATGCTCATACTCCTTTGTAAAGACGGCCTTGCATTTTGAAATTCAGACATGATTTCCTTTTTAAGGGGTATGAGTTTTGTCTTTTTAAAAGTCTTTCACTGTGCAGTTGTTTCCAGACTTCTAGGGCATTTGTGATGTTACATTAGCAGGGTTGGTTTTAATAGATCTATGATGTGTATTGTTATAGACATTTCTAAATGCAGGTAGCACCTCCATTTATCTCCATATTTCTTTGGGTGTTTTTAGCTGTAAAAAAGTTGTGTATTAAATGTTCATATAAAACGGTCTACAATGGAGGCTTTAACTTCAGAGTGTGTTACAAAGTGGTCCACACCATGTTGCATTAGAAGATTCTGCGACTGCTTATTTAAAAACTGTATACCAGCGTTCGTCTATAATTTAGTGGGAACCCTGCCTTTGTTAAATATGCGCTTAAAAGCCATCACCATGCTGTGGCCTGCCTTGTTCTTGAAAGCCTCAACATAATCATATTTTGATAGAACATCGATGACGGCTAGAATATATCAAAAACCACTGTTATCTTTGCAAAACTGACTCAGATCCAGAATATCTGCCTGCCACTCCTGATTGACATCACATACCAACCTCATTTGACGTTTAAAATGTTTTCAGGCCGGTTTGTGTAGCGTGTAGGCACCCCCCCCTGAAAGCTACATCTTAACTGCTTACAGACACCTTCTCACAGTCGGTTCACAATTTACACACAGGCTGTCAACCTCTCCATAACTACTGACACCTCCTTCATCATAATATATTTTTGACAGATTCAGGGCAGACATGTTACCACGTAACAGCTCAACATAAAGACACAGTCAGTTTTTATAAACAACAGATTTTTATTTGCATGTAAAACAAGAATTTTTATTCAAAATATATTCATATTATAATACTAAAATAATCGGCCTGCTTATAGAATCCATAATGCATGCGAATACTGCACAAACACATTGCATGCCCCTGCTTCATTAAGCGATTGTGTTACACTCCATTAGTCGCTCATTTATATATACCTTATCCTTGCTTAATTGGGAACTGTTTTCTCGATAATGTTTCTAACCCCCATCGATCACATGGGTTTAAACTGCCTCATTTTCAAGAGAGGGTTATTCACAGATTCTATACCTGATATTGTTTTAGATACACATCACTCAGTCCCAGCACCGATCCTTATCTGTGTTAATGGCTGCATCAAGCACAGCAAATCTACAATACATTTAGGGCTCTACACAAAATATATTTTATGTAGCAAATTATCCACGTAAAATAGTTCCAGACAATTGTAAGCATCCTGCTGGGGATCATTCATTTTATGTCCATAGTAATATCTGTAAAAGTGTTGTATTAAACAAGCTTAAGCCACTATGGCCGCGACCCCCTGAACGGTTTGAATATCGGCACAAAGTGGGGCCGCTGTGTCCATGTCAGTCTCCATTAGCGTTAGCCTGTCCTTACACAAACTGTTACCCTTTTTAACAAACTTTCAATTGGTTTTGATCAGCAAGCACGCTGAATAATAGCACAGTCTTTAAGACTATCGGTCTGCACCAGCAGCAGACAGGTCTTACACAGGCTATTTTCACAATAACCAGTGTTTTTATGTTGGTTTGAACAACCGACAAAATAAGTGTTAATAGTCCCGGTTGCCGCCTGGTATTATCCCATCCCCGCACACACGCTTTTGTTTTTCATTATGGATCTCGTGAGCGTCATCGCCGCATCCGCCTGCAGCGTAATAGATTCACAGTCCTTATCTTCAGAGCTTGCATCGGCCACAAATGGCTGCTCCAAAAGCGCATCGTCATTGTCCCAAACCACTTCGGGTTCATAAACTGCCATTAAATCCTGAGAATCTTCCATACTCTCATACACATAAAATCAACAGGAGCTCCTGGGGCAGTTCTCCCCTCATCGTAGCTCTAGCTGATCATAGTCACCATTTCTGAATAGCACATGGTTAGCTCAGAAAGTGACGTGTTTTCCACCCCGTTGTAAAACGCAATATATCAGGGTTCTAATTCCCACCTCCATGTCACCCTAGCCTTGAGCCGGGCCTTATATTAAGATTATATAAAACTTTCAGGGCTTATCAAATCTATTCCAACTTTATATAACAATAATATAAAGTTGAAATAAAAATATTCAAAGGCGTATCAAAAAAAGTTATATCTTTGTTTCTTGCTTTTTTAATTTTGATATAAATATTTCTGATCTATTTTAATTTTACGTTTTTGCAATGTTGATAAAAAAAAATCCGATATGAGTTTGAAATCAATTTTTTTTAAAAAGTGATATCAAAATTAGATCCGAAATATTGATATCAAAATTAAAAAAGCAAGAAAAAAATTTCAAACATTTTGATATCAATTTGTTTAATTTGTATATCTTTTTTTATATCAAACATTTTTAATAGCACACATTTTTTATAGCACTTTTTTTTAGTTTTTTTGTTTTTAACAATAGAAATAATATAAAGTTTATATAAAATTATTCAAAGGCTTATCAAAGGTCAGCTTTATATAACATCATGATGTTATACCATCACGGCCACAACCCACTCCCATGTCATCAAAGCATCACCAACACCTTACACTCACTATGCCCTCGACCAAGCAACAGCGTACACGCGCTCTCACATATTAAAAACATTTTAATATAAACTTTATACTAAAATCATTTCCATATTAACTTTATATCAAATTGATATAAGTGATACCCTTTTCATATCAAAACATATCAAAACACACTTCCTATAAAAATATACATTTCATATAATTTTGATATCTTTTTGATATCAAAATGTTTTGATATTCAAATTAATATCAAAAGCCTATCAAAAGGGGGTGGGACTAAAGACTCAAAAGGGGCATTCCCACCTGTCAAAATTTACTTGATGAGAAAAGGGGGCCCCCATCTACTACTCTGATGGCATGTTCTAATGCAGATATTAAAGGGGCATTGGGAGACCATTTTCCCTATGACAGTGCCATATATAGAAGTCATTGTAAGTGTTTTCATTTTTGTGCATTAAGGGCATGGTTCATGGAAAAGGGTGCATTGATCCCACAGATCCTGCGTGCAGAAAAGGACTCTACATGAGCATTTGTGAAGAAGTTTTTCTGCACGCTCCGTATATTCATGGAATTTTTCATGCAAAGTAATCGTTTACACAAGGAACACCCACAACAAGCCACTACTGTAAGCCACACAACAACCTTGGCGCCTACCTTTGGCCTACCATCCAGCACCCTGAGAACTGTGTGTGATCACCCATTAATTTGCATGCATCAAAGTTACGATCAGCACAACTCAACTTAAGATCAGCATCACTCAACTTATGATCAGCACCACTCAACTTACGATCAGCATCACTCAACTTGCGTGAACCCAAGTTATGAGGTGCTGATTGTAACTTACAGATGGCATGTAAGTTGAGTGATACTGATCATACATTGAGTGGAGCTGATCGTAACCTGTAGAGGGCATGCAAGTTACAAGTTAAATGCTTGTAACTTGCATGCACCCCTGCGTTTGTACGTACCATCACCCATACGTTTTGCACACTTGCTGTTTCCTATGGGCCTTTGGACTTTATGCCTACTATCATGTGGCATATAGGTCCTGGGGTTTGCATGTGATTTTTCGCAACACGACGTTCCGAATTTAAATCCATGAATACGGTTGTATTTGCATTGGTATGAGTGTGCAATTGCTTTGCCGTGGACCGTCCCTCGTCATGTCCACATTTTCATGTGTTCTTCCTCATTCTGCATGTTCTGCCCTCTATTTGGGTCGCTGCATAGCCCTGGCCCATACTCTGCTGGAGTCACTCACAGAAATGTGCTGGACCTGAGCGGAATCCACACAAGTCCGGGAAAAGTCCTGTGCATTTGGTTCCATGAATTGCCAAACGGGGATCTGCATGCAGATTGGCATGCAAATCTCTGATTTTCCATGCAAATATTTCCATGAATCAGGGCCTAAGTATTTGTTTCTTAATAGTTTTATCATTCCTTAATGTTTTCTGAATTTGGAAGAGTCCCACCAACATTTCTGCTAAACAACAACGTTGAACACACTATGATGGTGTGTGTTGCAATGAAAGCTACAAAGTGCATGATACAATGAATGCTTTTCACATCTTATATTCTCTTTATCAGGATGCTAGGAAGGGTTTTGTGTGCACGCACCAACATGGTTCAGGATAGCTTCTCAAAGGATTCAGTGATATAGTCTCTAGGTTCAAACAAAAAGTTTTTCAGTTTAAACAAAATGTCCCTGATTTCCGAGCATTCAGGGATCCTTTCCCAGTGCACTTTTTCCATGGAAATCAGGATGAGAAGCAGAGATCTTTAATCTACTGAAGGAGAAACCTTCTAAAGAACTGCAGGGTCCCTCAAACCTAGCCAATACTGTGAGTGACAGAGAAGGGAGAAAGTGCAATAGGAAGAGATCCCTGAATCGAGGAGTGTGGAAATCAGAGATATTTTGATTGCCTGTTTCTCTGAGCCCTTCTTCCATCTGTATTTTAGGCCTGAGCATTAGGGAAAGCTAAAGCACATTTTGTGGATGTGAGCACCATAGCTTCCACAAGAAGCTGGCCATCTGAGCATCTTGACGTTTGACATCATGGGACCTGCTTAACCTCCCTGTCTTGAGGTCCTGACTTTAGTCCCCTAGACCCTGTCCTCGTCCACCTCCTCGATGGTACAATCTTCTGCTAAAGAGGACCTTTTCAGCACTTTCTATTCTCTCCTCTTCTCGTTTCCTTTTTTGTTTTTCCCAATCTTGTCTCTGTGAAACCTTACCACAAACTTGTATCTACACCCACCCCCTCACACCTCTCATAGTGGAGCCATGCTCTACTTTGTTCCCCTACCACAGACCCACAGGCTATTTGCACTTACAAAATAGACCACAGAACCAATTATATTTTTGGAACAAACAGATCACATCAGCAACAAAATAGGGGTTCAGGGGGGTTCCAGACTCCTTTAGTTTAATGGACTACAGCACCTTCTAGGTGGCCCTTTCCAATTCCTTCCACCAGTATTTGATTGTCCTTGGGTGACCTGTGTCACTTCCGGTTGTTACATAGCAGACATCTGCCTCTGGTTGCCATCTGCCAGCCAGTAGCTCCCATGCCCTTGCCTGGAGTGAATACAACTGGGACCTCTAGTGCCCCCTTTGGGGGCTGGCTATCCACCTAGCAGGTCCATCCCCTACTTTGGCCCCCTACCCCAGACCACAGCCAATATGTATTTACAAATTAGACCACAGAGACAATGGGCCTCATTACAAGTTTTCCAGCACTTGTTGTTCTGGACCAGCAATCTACGAGTCTACTGGCGGGTGCCGTCCCGCCCACCAGGTCAGACCTGGCAGACGGAATGGCACCCACCAGCAGACTTTGACTGAAGCACCGGCACTGTTGCGCACAGTGCTGGTGCTTCCGTCCTCCCAATTCCCATTGGGTCCTATGGGACTCGAATGGGAATGTGGTGTAACAATTGCCACCGCCTGACTTAACGGACTAACGGGACTGTAATGCCCCAGTTATTCCAGCAAGTCAGGCGGCAGTAATTCACATCGAGTCTGGTGGCAGCCTGCCAGTTTTACTGGCACGGCTACCGCCGGACTCGTAATGAGGCCCAATTATATTTTTGGAACAAACGGGTCACATTTTTTTGGACACAACAACAAAATAGGAGGGGTTCCCAGCCTACTTTAGTGTAATGGCCTCCAGTGTCTTTTAGGTGGCCCTTCGCAATTCCCAGGCTTTCACCACCAGTATTTTCCTTGGTGACCTGTGTTACTTCCAGTTGTTACATAGCAGACCTCCGTCTCTGGTTGCCAACTGCCAGGCAATAGCTCCCACGCCCTTGCCTTGAGCGAATAAACCCGGGCCCGCTGCATTCAGTTGATGTGAAGTTTCAACTGTCCGTAAGGGGGGTCATTGCCTGTTGAAACCCAAATCTGGCTTGTGCGTGGCCATCGGGTGAGAGCTCCTACTTGGTAGTAGTACTGCTCTGTAACACCACCATGCTGTGGTCATGCCCCCCGCTATCCCCAATGCACCCACCTACATCAGACCTTATCCTCATGTGCCATACTCATCATGGCTGCTTATGCACATCCTTCCCTTTCTAGGGCTGTAAACCCACCCAATAGGAAAAACATGTGCCATATTATGACACAAACTCCAGCCGTGAGAGTCTATGGTATCTGACTGCCAGTTCAGTCACCCCCTTATCATTTGTTTTGATCACTTCTGTTTTCATTCTTAAGAGAATGGCCCATTTCTGGTATCCGACTGCCAGGTCAGTCACTCCCATAACCCTTGTATGGATCACTTTTGTTTCTGTTCTTGTGAGAATGACCCACCTCTGGTATCGACTGACAAACCAGTCACTCGCATAACAATGCATCACGCCATTTTCAAGCTAATCTACTCACCATAGCTCCTTGGGCACATACTGCCATTTTCAGTGCTGCCAATCAATTTCAGTTTTTAGGAGCGTCTGTCCGAAGATATTGATCCTTTCTGCGGTGTATCATCCCTACCCTTGGTGCAGCCGTCCTCACTACCTGCCTTCCAGGAGGTTACCACAAGCCCAACAGGTAAAGCATTGTTGAATGTCTTGGAAAAGAAAGCCATCCAGCTAAGAACACAAATGCAGTGCTTACTGATTCGCTATGGGCCGTTTTCCATGAATCCCTTGATCGAATTCAATGAAGGGAACGTCATTCAGTCACTAACGTACGCATAAGCGACCTACCACCTTTTGGATGACTACGATCTCTCTAGAGTGCAAGGCCTTATTTGGAGAAAAGTTCTGCGTCTTGCATTATGAGTACCAGTAGTCTTAATGCATTACGAGTTGGGGTTGAGGTCGCTTCACCTCTACGGCCAATGGGAAAAATGTACTCTTTGGATGAATTTGACTTCTCCGCCACCAGAATTCACTACACAAGCTGTATGGTCACAGTTCACAGAGTGCTACTCCATGTTATGTAAATAAATGTGAACGTTTTGTGGTGGTGAAAGGTTGATTAAAAAACTCTTAACAAAGCATGACAGGCGTAGAACCTGTAATCCAGTGACTATATTTAAACACTACTCCAACACACATAATGAATTTAAGAAATTAGAAGAAATAAGTGTTCATCCGGCCCAATCGCCATCGCCTTACTCGAGGAAGATGGTGATGAGATGTCGGTCCAATTGATTACATACGAGAGCGCTGCAATAGTCTAGATATAAATTAGACCCAGAGGCAGTTCTCTGTTGGTTCTGTGGATTCCATCGAGAAAATCTCAAACATTTAGTAATGGAATGCAATCTTTTATTTCATCCACGTATATTATGTTTCATGTTATGTCTCAGTCATTGTATTCATGATCCCTCGTCTGTTTTGAATAAATAAGGCTTGTGGGCCAGCATTTCACAGGGCAATTCTCTCACTAATGTACTCGCTTCTACGGATTTTGAAGAGGTTTAATTTGCTGGAGTGACTATTGAGAGCGACTGTTCTGGCCGATTCACTTTGTGATGTACACACTCTGTTGATTGCGGCTGGGAAAGGATTTCAGACGATAGCTGGGAGTTATTTTATTGGTTTCAATGTTTATTACATACAGTTTAACATTATTGTATGAGGTTTCTAAGTTATACATGTTAGCTAGTATTCGTAAGTACATTTTACAGGTTTGTCTTTGATGATTCCTGATGATCTATGATGTGTAAAGTTTACTTAAACTATAAACACAATAAGTACATACATTTAAAGAAAGGTGTTTAAAACCACCTGAGATGCTCTCCCATTGTCAGTACAGGGCCGAAGGCATCACACCAGGAGCGGAGATCAACAAATTCAACCAATCCATGATGTTCCCTTCAACAAACAGGAGGAATATCTAATATGTTTGTGTTGGTTTAGCCATGACAGATGGTTAAACTACTACTGTATTTTAGCATGTTTAAAATGGTTATTTATCTGCTATATTTTATCACTTCTGTGCGATCTAATTTCTGTGTTTTTTGTGTGAAAAATGTGCTGTTAACTGTATCACACATTAAAAATAAATACATTTGTAAATATATGCATCTACTAATTCTCCCTCATGGCCCACCAGAAAGTTGACTGACAGGTTGTTGAGCAACAATCATATAGACTGAACCTGCACTAGCAACGTTAAATCTGCGATGTGCCAGTCACATGTACCAATCACCACAAATGTCAACCTTTCACCCATCAAAGCAATGCATCCAAGGTTGGTTTAGGAGCTGTTATGTGACACATTCCTTATGGAGAGTAGACAACTATTCTGCTTGCAAATGAGACATGATTTGCATGAGAGATTAGCTACTTCACCATCAAACAAAAGTGTCTCACCATCAACTGGGCAGTGGAAGCAATTTTATTTATTTATTTATTTATTTATTTATTTATTTATTTATTTATTTATTTATTTATTTATATGGACAGCTATAAAGCATCTAGGCGCTGGAACTTAAGAGATTGGTTACATATGTGAACTTCAGCATGTACAGTTGCAATGCTTCAAATATTCAATTCATGTAGAAAAGACAGCAGTCAGGCACAACGCCATTATTGTTAATGTTAAAGGACATCTGTACCACACACTATCACCACCGGAGTGGTCCCCTGGCGCTCTGGCGGTTCTGAAAGAGGAGGGGAGGTTGAGTTAGTGGGAGGAAGCAGGAAAAGTGCAAGAGAGCAGTGATGTGCTGTTGGCGCCTCAGCCCTGTGGGTCCGTTGGCTGGGCCTGTGGTGTTTGCGGGCGGTAGTCGTCGTGTACTGTTGTGCAAGACTATGGGCCTCATTACGACCCTGGCGGAGTGGGTTTACGCCAGCGTTATTCGCGGCGGACCCGTCCGCCCTACTACGAGTTCCCGTAGCGCCATGGAGCGTTTTCCGCCTGGTTTTTCCGGGCGGAGAAATCCATGGCGCTACGGGACCTTGTTGTTAATTACGCCACCGTATTTAACGGTGGCGTAATTAACGCCTTCCCCACTCCCATTATACCCTATGGGGCAAAAATGGGAATGGGGAAGGGTAAAATGGGGGATGGGGATTTACCGCCCCGCCAAGGTCGGAATGGGGCGGAAATTCCGCCAACCCCCATGGCGCTATCGGCAGCTTTCCGCCGTGCTCCATGGTGCATTTTGCACCGCGATTTCCGCCAGGGTCGTAATGAGGCCCTATGTGTGTTATTGTTTTATTGTTGCGATGTATTGGAGTTTGTGCTGTTTGTTGTGCTGTAGGTTTTGATTGTGTTTGGTTTGGAGTATGAGAGGTGTATGCAGAAAGAGAAATTGTTAGTATGGTTGGTTAGTTTGAGTCTCTTTCCTGAATTGAGGCGCTCAGCTTGCGTAGTCTCCCCTGATGTGGCTCTGTTCTGATTTCGGTCCAACTAGGATATAAGGTTCCTTACTCCTCTGGCCCCCTCCTCTAACATGCTCTCTCATAGCTCCCCTTATCCTCCCTTCATGCTCCTGCGGCCAGTGCACCTGCCAATGTCAACCTCTCAGGTAGTGTGGTGATTGCCAATATCTCGAAAATTCCACATCACTGTGGTGCGTGGCGGTAACTAAGGGGTGGGCGAAAGTGTTGGTGGGATTGTCTGGGGTATTTGAGCCCCCTGTGTTCCAGTCTATCCGCTGTCACCCGTCTAGTTGCCGTGGGGGTTGCCCTCTTGGGTATGGGTATTGAGAAAAATGACTACATTCTAATGGGTCTGAGAGAACAGTTGTGGCACATATTATGTTTTTAACAGACAAGGCATATGATGCTGAATGCTGAAGGTTGTAAGCATTAGAATCAGTATAAGATTGGGTTTACCTCTTAGTCTTCCTTATGGAAGAGGTCAGCCAGTTTGGAAGGGCTGTTTGGACTAGGCCAAAGTCTATTGTTGGGCCGAGTTTTTAGGCTTTTTTGGAATGACCAGAAGGATGTGTCATTTCTCAGTTGTGGAGGTGGGGAGTACCACAATTTGGCAGCTACCACAGGGAAGCAATCCAATATTATCTGGCCAGACAATGGGTCTCATTTCGACTTGGGCAGTAAGGGATACCGGACACCGGTAAGGAGACCAGTGCCGGTAAACCCTTACCACCGAATTCCGAGGTCCCTTAGCAGGAGCAGCAAAGAACGTGTGTCCAGACCACACATCCTTTATGGGTCCCCCTAAGGGACCAGGGCGCTAATAACGGGCCTGCTATTCGCGGGCCCGTTATTAGTGCCTTCCCCATTCCCATTGAGCCCTACGGGGGCTCAAATGGGAATGGGGAATGGTTGGTTGAGTGGGGACTTACCGGGTCCGCACAGGTCAGAATGTCCCGGTAAGTCCCCATTCAACCAGACCGGACATGGACCCGGTATTGGAGGCAGCCATGGTGCTAATAGAACCATGGCTGCCTCCAATCTCGGAATGAGGCCCCTAGTCTCCTCTCCAATTTAGGAATACAGTCGGGGTCATTACGAGTGTGGCGGTAAGGGGTTAATGGCACCGGTAAGGATGCCGGTGCCGTTAACCCCTTACCGCCGCATTCTGAGGTGCCTTAGCGGGTCCCACTAAGGCCGGCTGGTAAAACCAGCCATCCTTAGCAGGGGCTGCTAAGGGACCAGGGAGCTAATAAGGGGCCCGTAATTTACAGGCCCCTTATTAGCTCCCTCCTCATTCCCATTGAGCCCTATGGGGGCTCGAATGGGAATGGGAAATGGTTTCTGAATGGGGACTTACCGGGCCCTCCAAGGTTGGAATGACCCGGTAAGTCCCCATTCAGAGAACCTGGACCTGGACACGAGTTTGGAGGCAGCCATGGCGCTAACAGTGCTCGGCTACCTCAAAACTGGTAATGACCCCCTAGGAGAGAGGCTTGGTCCAGAAGCACTGGAAAAAAACGTGGGAATCAGGACAACTGAGTAACATGGTGCAAGGGGCAACATTTTCAAGGAAAGTCACCCGAATTAACCATGGAGAAGGTGGAGTGGATAAAACCTAGCTGATCAGTATGTGGTGCCATGAGGACAAACCAACCAGAGTAGCCAGGAGTGGATCCGGAAAGACACATAGCAAAGCTTCTGAATGGTGGCCCTAGGGATACTGAACACAAGCTACAATCAGGTGCATGAGACAGCCGGTTATCAGTCACCCCAAAGATGCTGAAAACAATTGTTGGGACCAGAGAAGTGGGACTACTCTTGCATACAGAAAATACATGATGCTGAGAAATGCACTAAAGCGAATAGGTCAGAGCAGGAGGTGGTAGTGAAGAAATAGAATCACATATGCGTTAGAAAGCATTAAGGCACGTCTGCTAGTATGTATTGCCTTTATCTCATGCTTGTGTTACTGCCAGAGAAAACAATGAGCAGGAAAGCAATGGGAAGTGTTACAAGTTGTAACATGTGCGGTTGTGACACCACTGGAGAATGCAGTGAAAAGGAGCTTGCAGACTGGGAATTGAAGTGAAAACGAACTTCAGAAAAAGTTTGAAAAATGCTTTTTTCATGCTGGACATTGCATTTACAACAACCTGCAAACACTGTAAAATAAACAGTCTTGCCTCATGAGGGAGTTAAAGCAGGTTAGCAAGAAACTAATAATACAAATGTTTGAAGGGTGGTAGAGGATCTACATTAACTTAAACAGGAAACTGCTTATGTGCACTTTGTAGGGCATCCCACTATGAAAGGGGTGTGCACCAATCAGTGGATGGCTCTGGCTCACATAGGAAAAAGAGCACAACCCAAACGACTATCAATATCAAGGAACTAATATGAAATCTACTGACATTCATACACCTAGTCTAGACCGTCAGTGCTTAATCATCACATATGGTAGGTATATGTTGTGTGCCAAGGAATTGAAAACAATGTAAGTGATTCTGCTTCTGGATATTCAAAAGGATTCACTGGTAATAGGTAGAGGCACATGTAATAAGTAGAGGCAATAGGGAAATTAGAAGAAACTCTAATGTGATTGTATGTAAGCGGCAACAGTTCCACATGATCGTGGATATGCCTGGGATACACAACCCTTAGTGGGAGGTAAAATGAACACACCCTCCAGAATACCATCTGCTTTCATCCGGGATTCATTGATGTAGGATTGTTGGGCAAACCATAGCAATTTTACTGGATAATCAATGGGCTTCATTCCCGGTCTGGCTGTAATTCAACTGTAAATCCACCGAAATTCTGCCAAAATCGATTACCGCTACTGCCACTTAGTAGTTTGGCTGGGCGGGAAAAATGGCTGTAAATCGGTTTTCATCCACAAAAAGTGGCAGTAACAGAATTACTGCTATTATTTGCCCACACCGCCAAACTTGGAAGGAGGCCCAATGTCTATCTACTCTATATCACATAGCTGTGAATACTGCCATTTAATCTTTGTTCAAGAGAGGGACAAATGGAAGATCTATTTGCAGATCAAGGTCATTTCATGTGGTCATGCCATTCAGTTTGGGCAATTCCCCATCTTTATTCCATAACTTCACTATTGAATATGTACAGTATGTACGTTCTAGAATAAGCGTGTCCTTTTCAGTGCAGCACCCGGAACTATTAAGAACACAGTCTAGGCTCATTTGCTTGTTCAAAAAGAACGACTGTTTAGCAAATTCCATGAACAGCAATTGTCACTTTTCCGATCGGTGATCTCTTCCAAAGGCACTGCGATAGATCGAAAAAAGGTGCAGTCACTCTTGCACTGCTGCATTCTTCAGATCGTGTATGTTTGGCAGCGTTACCTTGCCTTAGTAAACTTCTCTTAGTTGTTCCTTGCTTATTGTTGCCCATGTCTTCAAGCCAATCACTAGACTCCGACATAAAGAAGTCAAGTTTTAATGGGATCAAGTTGGCAATCAAGCATTTCAGTACAAAGCTGGTGAGATAATTCGGTGACTTAACCTGTCGCTTCCGAAATCTGCATACAAAATCCAGTCGCCAATTTAAATATCAGTAGAACAAATTGAGCATTTCATCCTTCCTAGATGGATAAATTATGTACCATAAACTTGGGTTATTATGCCACCTACTGATACAGATCCATTAAGTGTTCTTTGAAAATGAGCTCAACTCAAATATGAGAAGGGCGTTGCTAAAAATGAATATGTTGATAATATATGTCCGTTTCCCATTTATTTTTTAGAGGGTTTTTCGAAAGGCTTGTTTTTAACAGACAGCCTTGGAGCCTTGGAGGCAAGGCTGAATGCATGACAGCCATCATGTTTCCAATTGAAACTTAAAAGTGCACAGCCATCAATAGTTATGTGTTTGGTGTGGCACTGTGTGCTAATGCTGTGCCCCAGAGGCTTCAGTAAAGCAGCTTTGAGTCAGAAGGAGTCTTGATCAGAGAAGTAGCCAGCAGGATATCACATTTGGCAGAATACTCCATTGGAAAGCAAGCTAGTTCCATTTCCTTGGAGAAACTTGGGGTTAATGCCCCGGAATGCCATGTGGATGATGCACTGGCCTCACTTACGAGTTGAGGCCTGTGTTTACTGCTGCCATCAGTCCAGTGCATTATTGCCACAAGTCTGCTGCTGTTCTACAATATACCACTTGTGATTTGGTCAAAGTTTTTTTTGTCTCTTTCTTAAATGAAGCCTGAAGTGCTTATGTAAGCACAGTAAAGCTAATATCTCCACCAGCATTCAGGTTCATTTAGTTCTTTCTTATGCTTCTGCCACCCCTACGTTTAGGCTTTGCTAAAAGCGGCAGGATTCTTTAACATCTGCAACTCAACTGGAGATTGAAGCATGGAGATGTATTATGTTATAAAACTCAGGGGGCACCACACCGCAAATCACCCCGCCTCCCTGATATACAATGTATATTTTAATTGAAGGTAAACACCTTTTGAATTCAATCTGCAAGTGCATGGGCAAACACGAGCAATTTGATCCTGGACCCTTCATACGCTTGGTGGGCTTTATGCTTGTGCAACCCCACTTTCAAACACATGCAAGATAGGGATGTTCACGTGTCTTTTGGCTAAATTAGATCTGGCAAACATGAATCAGCAAACAGCTGTCTTGGTATCCCTTTGATTTACAACTTGCACTTGGGATACTGATAATCTTTTACAGTGATGATCATGACGTCTAGTTCGGAGTCATTAGATGTTGCAACATAGACAACTGTGACCAAAAGCGTGGCATAACACTAGTGTTTTAAAGATATTATTCATTTAAAATGATATGGGTAATCCTGTTGCTCAAAGGGAGAGCTGTACATTGGCCCCCCCTTCCACAGATGTCCCATGCCTAAATGATAGCACACACATGTGCCTTAGCTGAGACATTCTACATGCGCCCTCAGCCTCAGCTCTGTAGTGGAACAGGGCACGTTCAAAGGTCACATGTGCATCCCTGACAACTGTTGGGGCACAAACGTCCTGCACACAGAAGTGGCTGGTAATAATAATTGTATGCCTTAGAACATAAACCAGGCCTACTTGTGGAATGGCGGTTGATAAGAGGCCACAATTATACAATCATAGGAATTTCATATCACACAGTGCCAGCTGTGTGAGAAGGGTCAGCTATGACAGGACACATGTGAATAAGCTTATGTCTGACTGTCTTCACTACAGTTATGTGAAACAATGAACTGTAAAAATGGGCAGGATGCTGTCCCATTGATTCTCCTCCAGGAGGGGCAACAACTTCTCCCAGGTCATAGGAACTTCCCTTGGAGGTCTTCTGTGAATTGGTGCATCAGAGGCAGCACTGACATAGCACAGACTCTCTCACACCAAGCTGCTGACTTCTGGAGTGCCTTTGAAGTTAGCAGGTATGGAAAAGAGGCAGAGTTAGAGAGTTCAAATGGGAGCGGTATGCCAGGAGAAATCTTCCATCATCTTGATTTCTGTTAGGGCCTCTTCCTGTTCCTATCCCCTCCATGTCCTGTGAGCAACGCACTCTGGTGGTGATGTCGTAAGGCAAAGGGCACTTGTTAAAACAAACTGCTTTGAGTCCCATACAATTTTTAACTTTTAAAAGAAGAGGGACACTCCTCATTCTTTGATTCATCATTGAACTTGCACAAGGACAAGAAAGATTCACTGGTTTTCTGTTAGAAGTACTGGCTACTTCAATATCCTTTGCCATAGACGTGAAAACAGATGGCTTCCAAGGCAGACTAGGGCTTTGTCTCCCAACAATCCACATGGAACACTGGAGGTTACTGCTGTTTGTAGAGAGCCTCTCTACTTTTTGCATGGGAATCAGACTCTTGTTTACTGGAGGTTCAGGATCCCTGTAGGTGCAAGCCAAGTTCCCTGAATTGGGAATGCAGAAGAACTCACCTTGTCCTTAGGTCCTTGCATTGGTACTCCCAGCAAGTAAAGAACCAAGGAAGTGACACCTGCTTCTCCCTGTATCGCTGAACAACATTGTTGCCAGTTTAAGCACTGTTGACGCCATCCAAGCTGCTCCATGGGAACCACCAGAGGCCTCTCTGACCTCTATACCCAACTGCCTCTGCATCTCCGAGATTCACTGACTGCCAATGCCAATGCTCAGTGATCTCTGCATCTCTGACCTGTCAGGTCTTGTTGCATAGCCACCTCGCCACAGCCATTAGGTCATTAGCTTCTTTGAGCTCCAAGCCAATGCCACCGTTTTGAGCCAGCTGAGCCTGCTCGCTGCCGAAGGTCATTCTCTGCTTTTCTGCACCTGTGGCTACCAGGTCCACCAGCACCGCTGTCCAGACATCACCTGACATCCCCAGCATCTTTGACCAGAAGCTGTCACCACTGCTGAACAGCACTGCATCTTTGGACCGAGCTCCACCACTCCTCTACTCAACAGCAGCCCGCCGTCGAAAGCACACTGATTCCTGGTTTGATGCCGAAAAGCCTGACTCAACACTGAGTTCAAAAGAACATAACATACTTGTTTGTACACGTTTGGGACAATAGTGAATTTTAAGCCCCCTATTCTACCTTGTTCTTAAAGACAAATCCTTAGAACAGTGACATTGTGCCAAATTTGCTACCACATGCCACACTTGCTACACTATTCCAGGTTCCACTGGTGATCTCAATGGGGTTCTACAAATGAGGGGGATGGAAGATAGAATACCCCATAGGGCAATTTCAGAGACAAGGCTTGTTGAAAGAATGTTTCACCCTTCAGCAGTGGGATATTAAGGTTGAGCACATTGGCACTCCCCATGCTCCTCATTTCTCTTTCTAATGTGAGTGTCTCAGTCATGTAAGAAGGCTGAGAGAACACATGAGTCTTGAACGAAAAGGCAAGGCAAATTAAACAAAATATGTTGGTGACCGAGCAAATGGTATCAATATACAGGGCTGTCACAAGATGTAGTGAGGCCCGGGGGAGAATATTTGGTGAGGCCCCCTTTTGATAAGCACTGGGCCCGCGACAGCACCTTCGCAAATAGGGGACTCGAGAAATCTCCCCTTGAGTTTGTGTGGAGGAACCCAGATATAGGTTATTACTACAACTGCAAATCAACTACAGAAAAGTTAGATTTCTCCACTGAAGAAAGATTTTATGCCAGACTAACCTTTGTATCATATGCATAAACATATATAGGATGGCATGATAGCATGTTGGGCATGACTCCAGCATTAAGGAGCACCCTGCCCTGTGTGCGCATTAAAACACACATCATACACAGTGAAAGATGGATGATTTACAGTGGAGGCTGGTGAATTTCTGAACGGAAAAGGCTTAAATGTTTGTGCCAATTATGCAGGATCGGCAGAGCACAGTGAGGGTGCCCAAACCAAACAAGGGTTATTTGAGCGGGTTTCTCACTCCCAAGAAAATGTTTGAAACATCGGGTTACACTTATGCATTTTACAGCACTTTCTTTGTAAAATTGGGTAGACATCCATACAGTTAGCAATTTGTTTTGTATGGAAGCACATGGAAAAACCCAATATTTGCAAGTCACCAACCGTGCACAGGAACATTTTCCAATACATTTCATGCCGCAGTTGCAGACAACAAATACTAGTATAAAGATTATATTTGTGCTGGTTGTTCCTTTATTACCATGTACGCCGTCCCAGCCAGTAAACATGCCATGCCACAGAAAGTATGTCCAGGCTGACTGTGCACCATAAGTGTTATCACTGGCTTGACTGGCCTAAATTCAATGTGGGCCAATTTAGCCAAGTAGTATGTTTGCTTTAAACGTGATGCACAGTCCTGTGCAACATGGGTAAAGCAAAACAAGCATTGGCAATCCTAACAGTTTGGGCTTTCATGTAGGCATGTTAAAGGCACTGCTGTATTGGTATTATCTGGCCATTGATGGTAGCAGGTGTAGACTGGTTTGGGTACCTGAGCATCTAATAGCAGTGCCTGGAAAATGCCTAATACTTATGCACAAGCCAAAACTGTTGGCTTTGCCAATGTTTGTTTTTAACAGGACTTCAGTGAAAGACACGTAGGGTGAAACACCACTTAGCGGATCAGGCTTTAGCCCCCTCCTGAAATGTTGGGTTTCTGTTGACTCGACCTTGCTACTTGGGCGGAATCAGCTCCTGGCCAGGGAGGGCTGAAGCCCTCCCGCTTTGAGGCAGAAGGCCTCTCTCAAAGTGTTGCCAGCCCGTAGCTCTCGTTATGGAGTGGCAGCAGCATCATACATGCAGAGGACAAAAGCCTATCCATGCAATATCAACGGACTAACTTTGATAAAGCCAAAGTCTTAACTGCTGGTCTGAGCTATTAAAGAGCCTTTGAATTGGGGTGAAAGGTATGACTAGTGGCCAAAGGGAAGGTTAAATTGCTATTCAGCTTCCTAGCTGGGCTCAGGGCGTTGGGAGGGAAGGGGGAGCAGGGCTGGTTGAAGATGTGCCAGGGCTGGTGGGAGCCCATTTCTTTGCGATGTTTGTGGGGCACCCCAGGCCCTACGGATTGGAAAATAGGCCAAGCCACCTGTGGAGTGCTTAACTCAATAACCAAGCCAAAATAATACAGTGAGGTGGTTAAATGCTGCAGATTATCAGTAGGTGCCTATGTTATAAGTCTGCGAACATGAGGGGAGCTGCTTGGGGGCCCATTTCAACTGCAAAAGCTGAAAAACCCAGACACCATCCGTCAGTGGGGTGACCAACAGCGCAATGGGTTTATTTGCCCCACATTGGCCCCACTCGTTATCCACTTTCAAAACTTTTATCCAGCCCCTGCCAGGCTTACAAACAGAACTGTGACCAATTGGAACAAGACACAGGCCCTCATTACGACCCTGGCGGAATCCGCGGTGCTAAATGCACCGCGGAGCATGGCGGAAAGCCGCCGATAGCGCCATGGGGGTTGGCGGATTTACCACCCCATGCCGACCTTGGCGGAGCGGTAAATCCCCAATCCCCATTTTACCCTTCCCCATTCCCATTCTTGCCCCATAGGGTATAATGGGAGTGGGGAAGGAGTTAATTACGCCGCCGTAAAGTACGGCGGCGTAATTAACAACGAGGTCCCTTAGCGCCATGGTTTTCTCCGCCCGGTAAAACCAGGCGGAGAAAACCTCCATGGCGCTAAGGGAACTCGTAGTACGGCGGACGGGTCCGCCGCGATTAGCGCTGGCGGAAACCCACTCCGCCAGGGTCCTAATGAGGGCCACAGACATTAAACAGGGCCTGGGCTTTGCTGTTAAAAGGCCCTGAAATTACTAACATAAAACATTTCACTGTTAGCACCTGCATTCATAAACATACATTTTCAGGTAATTGAAATTGTGATGTGGGGTTAGCACTTGCATGGCAGGGTAGTGATAGGAAGGGAAGTGGTAACATGAGACATCTCATTCTCACAGCAGTCCTTAAGTGTGACATTTCGGAAATGAGGGCGAGAGTTAGCTGCTTGTAACATTGAAGCTTCATCAGAAAAGTCTAATTCGAATGTGGAAAGATATTGAATGTGCCCACACAAGTAAGTTTTCCCCTTCCCCACAGGCTCTGAAGTTAGCATCCCTCCCAACATTTGAAGTGTTAGGGGGTCATTACGTGTACGGCGGTAAGGGGTTAACGGCGCGGGTAAGGATGCCGGTGCTGTTAACCCCTTACCGCCGCATTCCGAGGTCCCTTAGCGGGTCCCACTAAGGCCAGCTAGTAAAACCAACTGTCCTTAGCGGGAGCTATTAACGAGCCCGTTATTAACGGGCCCGTTATTAGCTCCCTCCCCATTCCCATTGAGCCCTATGGGGGCTCGAATGGGAGTGGGGAATGGTTTTCAGAATGGGGACTTACAGGTTCCTCCAAGGTTGGAATGACCCGGTAAGTCCCCATTCTGAGAACCCGGACCCGGACACGAGTTTGGAGGCAGCCAGGGCGCTAATAGCACCTTGGCTGCCTCCAAACTCGTAATGACCACCTTAGTACCACTCCGTCACCCCCAGAAAATTTAGCCTCGGTGCACCTCTAATGCCATGACCCCACCCCTTAATTAAGTGGCCTGCAGGTCTGCTAAATTTAGGGGTGGGGGCTGGCGCACACATTCACATACAACACTTTCACCCATGCATTCATCCACCAGTCACACAACTCCTTGCATGCACGTATACATAAAACCAAACACAGCATTGACAACAACATAAACACCACCATAAACGCACACATTCATGCACATATACATAATCATTTAATTTAAATACACATATATATTACACATATATACACATTTAAATTAAAATAAAAAACACTTACCTTACCTCCATGCACCCTTGAAAATCCCCTGAGCAGCCACGGGGGACCGGATGGCACTCACTCTGACACGTAGACATGCTGCCTGTCAGGAGGGAACTTCTCTCCTATCAGTGTGTTCACAATGAGCAACGTGAACACACTTGACTGATAGGAGAGGAGTTCTCTCTTGATAGGCATCATATCCACGTTTTCAGCTGAATAATGGGAGACAGCAGAGCTCACTTCTGAGCCCTGCTGCCTCCCATTATTTTGTTGTTTGTTGCAGAGCCAAACAGCTTCTCAACAAACAGCAACATCATTTCAGGGGTAGATAGTCCCGCGTGTGAATAATGGACACGGGTGGACTCTTCTGCCTTCTATGTAGGAGAGGGGGCCTCGAGGCCCCCTGCAAGCGTAAGGCCCGGGGCAGTTTGCCCCTCCTGCCTCCCCCGCGTGATGGCCATGTCAATATATAGACCTATATATATAAATAAATGATTACATCAAACATTCCATAGGTTTTCACAGCAAAAGCATGAGATGAGAGGCGGGATAAAGGGAGAGTAAGGGCGTATGTTTTTCCAACTTCCTCTTCTTCACATCATTTTCTCATCTTGCATTTGCTGCTCCATCACTCCATTTTCTGCAATGGTTAGCTTGAAATCTCTCAATAACATAAATATCACCAACAACATCGAAATTAATCAGATTAAAACCTATTTCTAGTGATGCAGGCATCTACTGAACATACAACATAGCGGGGGTATTAGAAATAGTTTTATTTTGTGTAACTATTTAACTAATGCGACCATCTCAATGAAAATCTCGCATTACATCAATGAGAATGACAACTGATTCAACAGAAATATTCGAACCAACCAGGCCATTTTAAGAAAAAAAAATGTGATTGTGTAATTTGCTTATTAAACATACCCAACAATATGCTGCATAAACATATTGTGGGTCATTACGAGTTACAAGGTAGCCATGCCGCTATTAGCGGCATGGCTACCCACTTACCGGGTACCGGGTTCCTTAAATGAGGAATTACCGGGCCATTCCAACCTTGAAGGGCCCGGTAATTCCTCATTCAAGGAACACGGACCCAGTACATCCCCATTCCCATTTGAGCCCCCATAGGGCTCAATGGGAATGGGGAGGGAGCTAACAACGGGCCCGTTGTTAGTTGTTAGCTCCCTGGTCTGCTAGCGGGACCCACTAAGGGCACCTGGTTTTACCAGGTGCCCTTTGTGGGTCCTGCAAGCAGACTCGTAATGGGGCGGTAAGGGGTTGACGGCTCCGGCACCTTTACCGGCGCCGTTAACCCCTTACCGCCCAACTCGTAATGACCCCCATTGTATCCCTCACTATTGAGTCACGTTTAATTACATGTCTGGGAAATTATAAATGCTGCTTTCACTACGGTCAATAATCTGATATCCTCCTTACACTACACAGAAAAAAAACTTTGACCACAACAAGGGAGCAATTCCAGAGACCTATGCTTCCAACATTGTGAAGACACATTTTCATGTTTTCTGTCCTGCAATATTGTGGTCTTTCTGCAGTCTTAAAGACGTCTGAATTTTCCTTATTTGTGGGGCACACATACCTCAATAAAAACAGAAAAAAAACAAAAAAAAATGTATTCACTTGTCCAGATAGTCTTGCAAAGCATGCATGGCACACGCGAAGGCCCAATGAAACACAACAGGGAGATTGCACAGATGGTCCTAACAGAACATAAAGCATCTCTTGACATACTCTGCTGCACTTTATGCATCGACATAATAGCGCTGACTTCTGTCAACAGCAGGCTTAATGTGCATTCATCCAAGACAGCAGGATGATAATGAGGCAATTCCGGGAGATCTCTGAACATTGGCTCATTATTTTCAATCAAATTCTGAGGCGCTGTTGGCAGCCAATTTAAGTATCAATAGAAAATCGCCTTGATTATATTCCCAACAACGCAAAATATCATTAAACAAGTATCAACTAAAGAGAACAAAATAGTCGTGCAGCTATCGCTCTGCATATGTATGTATATGTCTATTCACACACGCTATCTTTTTTCAATCAACAGATTAGTCCAGAAATGCATGTGAGCAAGTCGAAAGTAAAATATATGACTTTTGTTCCCCCCTCCACAAATAAGCCACTAGACAACATCACTTCCTACTACACAGTGTCGAGGTTTTCCGACGTTTCCTAGGGCCCAATTCACAGAAGCGGTTTCTAACCGTTAGAAAACGCTTCTGTGAATGCCTCAGGATATTGCTGTCAACGTCCTCCGTAAACGGTACTCATTATGGAGGACGTGGAAGGACACAGCCTACTGGCATCCTCTATAAGCGCAGTCCCACACGGACACGTGCGTGTTCTAACCCAGCTAAGCAGTGTTCACATGTTACAGGTGCACTGAAAATGCTTCTCACAAAATGTTTTTGTGAGAAGCCAAGCTTGCATTCTGATGTTAAATTAACTTATTTTTGGCTCAGTTTATTTTTTGAATTTCTTATCTGCGTTTTCAGAGGGTTAAAATATCAATGTTGGCATGTTAATGATTCAATTGTGTTATTTATTTACGACTTTAGGTAAAGGTGTTAAAAACCTTAAATGAAAAAAATAGCATACCAAGGAGAAACTCATCCAATTGTATAAATGTTGGCAGGAAATCTCTTGAAAACATTGGAAATGTAAATGGCAGTTTAAAAAAAATTAAGTAAAATGTAAAAATCTGGTGTTTAAACACAGCAGGTTAATCATTTTTAGTTTTGGCTGTTAGGTGGCACTTTAGCGCCAGTTAAAACCTAAAACTATTGCATTAAAGTAAATCTAGGCAGGTGATGAGATATAAGGATGACATAAAGCTTATAGATGTTTGGGTTTTACCCACTCATTGACTACCCATGTTCATGTTAATCCCTAGGGCCATTCCCGCCCACTTCGTGCCCATCCAGCCCATAACACATCCATCTGGGATATCTTTGCAGTATCTTTTTCAAGCAGTAACATCAAACGTTGTGCTCAAAATGCCTGCAGTGTTATATGAAAGCAGTCTTCTTTCTCCAAGTTAATGGATCGATAATTGCCATTTGGTGTAATAAAAACATTCTTGTTTGTTTGTTTGTTTATGTGGTAATGTGCACCAAACCCTCAGGTAGCAGGGTGCAGCAGTTACAAGAATGTTCGAAGCTTAGTTACAACATATAGGTCATTACATTACAGTGCATACAATTTGGGTACGGGGTACAAAATACAGAATGCAGGATAAATACAGTAATAGGGTACATAAACATACAGTCTAGTGGGGCGTCCTATGGTCAGAAGCGACTTGTTAGATGTCCTTGGTTCGAAGCCAGTTCAGCAAATTAAGTCTAAATCTACAGTATGGCTGTTCCTCTCTAAAATCAGTGGGGAGTCCATTCCAGGAAAGAGCAGCTTTAACTAGGAAACTAGCTCCCCCAGCTTTGAAAAGTCTGAATCTTGGAATTTCTAGGCAGAGATGGTTGGAAGATCTAGTATGGTGAGTTGAGATTCTTCTGGTCACTCCAGCAGAGAGATAGGGAGGTGCAGCATGATTGAGGCATTTGAAAGTATACATGTCCTTCGCTGAAGTGCTGTTAAAATCAAGCATTTGCAAAGCCAAGAGCTTTGGCTTGTGTATGAGTATTAGAAAGGAGTTTGTTAGGCCCTGCTATTATAGACCCAGGTACTTGTACAATTTGCAGCTGTTACCATTAATGGCCATTTCTAGAAATCAACATTGATCCCAAACATAAGGGTCAAACCAGCATGGCTTAGAGATATACCCATTTGCCGATTGAGATAACGTGGCAGAACAAAGAATGTACTCTCAGAAGAGGTGTAACTGTGAAACAGTAGCAACCTAAACAGCAAACTACAACAGTTCAAAATAAAAGAATGTCCAGTCAAGGTTCTATAAAAATATACAATTTGATTAAACTAACCAGTTGTAAACTCAATTGTAAAACACTATAAAACAACCATCCATTTAAAAGAAAGAGATAGAAATGAAGAAAATAAATATGCAGCACTCTGGGCACTTGGCAGGGAGGAAAAAAAGGCAGGAAAAGAAACAAGGGGCCTCATTACGACTGTGGAGGTAGCCATGGCGCTATTAGCGCCATGGCTGCCTCCAAAATCGTGTCCGCGTCCGGGTTCCCTGAATGGGGAATTACCGGGCCATTGCGAGTATGGAGGGTCCGGTAATTCCTCCTTCAGGGAACCCGGGCCCAGTCCTTCCCCATTCCCATTGAGCCCCCATAGCTAACAAGGGGCCCACTCATAATGGGCCCGTTGTTAGCTCCCTGGTTCCCTGGCAGGACCCGCTATGGACGTCTGGATACACCAGACATCCACAGCGGGTCCCGCGAGGGAACCTCGTAATAGTGTGAAGTGGGTTTAACGGTGCCGGCACCATTACTGGCGCCGTTAAACCCATTCAGCACATCTTATAATGAGGCCCAAGGAATTTTAAAAAAAGATACGTTTTAGTGGAAAATGGTGTAAAAGGGAATTTTCCAGTCTCTAGTGTTCCAAAAGGTGGACCAGTCGGACATGGTAGTTCAAAGTAATGTATTCCATGTTTAGGCGGTTTGCTGCTGTCGAGCCATGCTTCAAGCTGTTGGGCCTCTAAGATTAACTAGATTCAGAGCTGGTAAATCGCGTTCATCCCAGGCGTGGTCAGAGGTGAGTCAGATTTGAGTGGGTGTTCTGTGCTCTTTGAGGCAGCATCAAATAATGCAGGTCGAATGGGTCACCACGAACACAAACAACAATCAGGCATGGTTTGGAATAATAAGTACTGCTGGTATTGGTGGAGGAGGGATGCGAGGGAACAGCGGTTCAAATTGAGCTGGGATGCAAAGTCCTTGCGGTCCGATGCTTGGTTCAATGCTGCAGTTTGAAGACATGTGCACACAGCACTGGTGCCCGAGCCAGACAAGTGATGGGGCTCTGCTAGGGTGATGTGGCATCGAGCTAGATTGATGAAGTGAGCATTGTGGTTCGAAGATTGAGTTCCAAAGGCAGCACCAGCAGATGGCTCAAATCAAGACTGATTGGTTTGATACAGTGAAAACACAGATTCTAGCTGTCTGACCCTCAGGATGCTCTGAGACCCACTGTAGGGGCTCTAGGATAGGGTGAGCTTGTTTAGGCTCTACTCACCCAGGATAAAGAGGTTTACAAGCAGAGGGGCAGGTAATGGCGCTTAGTAGGAGTCACCACCAATGTGCTCTGGTGTCCAGGCTAGTAAGGTTTACAAGTAGCGTGGCATGTGGTTAGCAAGAGTCACCCCCAACGTGCCCTGTGAGTGTGAAGGGAGTCGAGATTGCCTCTGCCTTGGAACACTCCTTCACCTCAATGGATGAGAGCTTTGAAAAGGTGAACTTTCCCGAATGAGGTCCACATTCATTCTTCCTTATGTACCGGATGGTTTGAAAGTGAAAAAAAGGGGTGAGAGAAATCCCACACAGGATCGGGAAAAAGCAAGCCAGCTGTAAGGGGTTCAAGACCTGGCAGTTATGTTTTTGCATCATACCCAAAATGCTTCATGCTGAAGGAAGTGGAGGAGACAGGCAGGAAAAGGAGTTGCAGAGAGAAACAAGATATGGAATCCTTACCCAATTGTGCTGAGTTCACTCTGGCTACAATAACCCTGCCCCTTTCCATACGCATAGCATCAAGATCCCTTTGTTATGCAACATCCTGGTGTGAGGCTTGTACTTTTGTTTTTGGTGTGCCCTTTGATTTCTGTCTCCCAGGACAGCTCTTGCCAAGGGGCTGTCTTTCTGGATAGAGGTGTTACCCAACCTCACAAAATATCAAAACAGAGGCATCCCCCACTGGCTATGGTCCTTCTGGAAGTATCAGATACAGTATAGGGGGAATACATTCAGCATGTCCTTGGATGGCCTGAGCTCACAGTGTTGACATATGTATGGTACAGTTGGTGTTCCCCCTTTACTTCACCTAAAAAACCTCTTCAACACGTATTTCTTCCACATTCACTTCGTCAGACATTTACATCTTCATGCATTTACCTTCTTTTCTTTACTTCATCTGCATCTTCAAATTGTCAAGGTGGCAATGGATATGGTAAGTTTAGCTGTAAGGTTAGGCTTGTGTTTATCAAAAAGGGCACCTGGTTGATGCCTTGCTCTACCCAGGTGGGTAGTCACGTATTAAAGAGCAAAAATGAGCAAGGTCATGGGATTCCTGGCTGATGAACGAAGGGTGAACACACACCTATGGGGGTTACACCTTGGTAAGTGTGTACACGTTACTGTAAATTAATTCTGACAAAAATGTATCAGGATAATTGTGAGCACTGCAGTCAGATTTTTAATAAAACTGCAGTTTACGTGTTTGTAGATACACTTAACTGGGAGTTACACAAGATACAACAGTATTTACACATTTTTCACATATAGTAAACGGTTTGTAAGTGACAAATTTCAAATATTTGTAACGTCTTTCCAATGCTTACACATCCACTGAGGGGTCCTGGGGAAGGAGACCAGTGGATTTAGTGAGGTGATAGCATGTAATAATCAGCACATATACATCAAAACAATGTGGGGTTGAACAAGGACAACGCAGACAATATAACAGTCAACACAACAGTGTTTCGGCCAGAAGGTGAGCTGGGATGAGCTCTGATGGTGTGGCCTTCATCAGGACGAGATATTCCAAAGCGGGAAGTATCTTGTGAGGTCTGTTGAGATAAACAGACGAGGTGTTATAGGAGTGGGCACATTTGTGGGTATCTAGCACAGGTAGAGGTATCAATACATGAAGGACCGGTGCTTACCGGAACTTGGGAGCGCAGTGGCTCAGGGAGTAGCAGTGTCAGAAGTACACTGGAGGATTTTCGAGGTCCTAGAAGTGGCCGTTCCTGTGAAAGTAGGAACGACAAGGAGGCTGTGTTAAGCCATAAAGAGTGGGGGAGCAACTAAGGGTAAAAAAGGGGTAAGAGCAAAGCTTACCTTGAGGAGGCCTGTTACCGTGCCAAATTATGGGTGGAACAGGCTGGCGTGATGAATACGCTAAGTCAACCGCAAGAGTGAGGGGCTGCGGAAAAAAGGACACGCGGGGCTCAGATTGAGGGCCTCGGAGCCTAATAAGGTCATGGAGCACGTGAGAGCGGGTGAGGCGTGCAGGTCACGGAAGAAAGTAAACAAGGAGCTGAGATTCAAAAATAGGGAGAGAAATAGACAGACAATATTGTGTGACATTGGATCAGGGAGATCAAAAGAATACAAATTGAAGAATTGAAAACTGAATGGAGAGGAGTAAGATAGGAAGCAGGGAGACACACTAGGATGCTAGAGCAGTAATCAAGACAAGACAAACAGGAAGTAGAGGTGATATGTTTGGCTCTATGGAATGAGAGAAAGGGTCTTATACGATGAAAAGAAGAAAGACGATAGTGCCAGGAATGAGCTGTAGTAGAGATAGAATGGGAGACTGATAGAGAAGGGTCAAAGGTGACCCTGATGTTGCAAGCTAGTGGAACAAAATGAAGGCATGAGGGAAAAAGAGTTAGAGAAATAAAGTGACAGAGAGAAAAAAAGGGAAGAAGCGAATCACAGTTTTAGATTGATTGAGATGAAGACAGTAAGATGATATTCAATACTGAACAACAAAAAGACAGGTAGAGACAGTAGAGTTAAGAGAGTCAGTAAGGTAAGAGCAATAAAGGATGATCTAGAATTCATCAACATAGAAATGACATTGTAAGATTCAAAGATTGAATAAATGCTGTGAGGGGAATAGCGTAGTTCGAGAAAAGCAGTGGCCCCCGAATGGAACCTTGTGTGACACTATAAAGAAGAGAATGAGGTGTTGCCACTGACCTGATCTGTGATATTGGAGAACAGGTGCTGCAGATCAGGGTACTGAGGCAGCAGAGCACAGGTTAACACTGTACATTTTGCATGAAGGTTGATGAAATGGAGGTCTGGTTAGCAGACCACCCATTATAAGTTAGAATCACCTGCAGCATCTTATCATTATAAGAATAAAAAAAGCCAGGTTTTTACACAAACAAACAACATTGCCAGATGGCAATTCTTCACAGCCATGCCGTAAAAAAGCAAAAACTGTTATCTTTGCCAATGCTTGCTATATGAGCATTAGTCTCCCTAAACCTGTTCTTCCCTTGTGCTAACATTCTACACAAATATGTACCACCTGTCTGACATGGCACCTGTGGTTCAGTCGCGCTTTGAGCCCCTTCAGGTATGAAACAGAGGATAAGCTTTTACTGTAATGTAAGGGGCAGATTCACAAATAGTAGTATCAATTACACTCACTTAAGAGGAGATATTGCCACAGAAGAAGAATGTTGCCAATTCCCATAGGAAAATCGAATTGCAAAATGGTCTACTTTCCTGAACCTTTGTGGATTGGTTGTGCATTATGTGAAATGCACTAATGTGTGAAATACAAAAGTCGATATAAGTCTTCCTTTTCTTTTGTGAACTGGCCTCTAGGTCTTTACGTACAGAGTTTTTTTTAGTGCACATTTAATTGTATTTCAGGGGCTAATTTCCACTTTGAACTGCCACATAAGCCTAGTTTTTCACAGGCTTGTAGGGGGTCAACTTGAAGCGAAAAACATGTTATTGTTAAAAATGTGCCAAAGTTACAGATATGTATTATTTATATAGCATAAACACGGGTCCATGATGTCTTTGACTTCGAATGAAATTTACAATTGACACATATCCATAATGGCTCCAAAGTAGAGCATAGATTCAGAACGGATGCCAGATTCAAATGTGTACATAGTGTTTTGTTGTATCTAAGGCTGGTGTGTGTTCAGCAAATACATGTTGCTTTTTAGCTTCTTTATGCGTGCACATAGACCTTGCATGCTACAAAAAGGTCTACAGACAAGCATCCTATTGTCTTCAATTGTAGGACACATATCACAACAGCCCAGTGGCCTTTCGTGCTCTCGCAAATGCATAATTTACCTGGAACTTGCAAAATAAGCCTAAAGCCAAAACGATTGGACACAATCTACAATTTTGAAATTTGGAAGACACCACGTTCAGTGTGAAACCTGGTCAAGTGTTTCATTTTTATAAAGACAATGATTTTTGGTAAAGTTGTAAGTATGGCAACAATTGCAAGGAGCTTCAAAGTAATCCTACATATTTGAATTGTTGGTCAAAAAAAAAAAAAAGGGCTCAACAAAAGACAGAATTACAGCTAACAAAATATTGCCAATAATTATGACACTTTTCGGTGGAATTACCACTGGCAGAATTAGCCCCAGCGTTAAATACTGCTAGAAACACAAATGCACAATCTGCATTACAAGTGAAAATACTGCCAAAATACCATCAACAACACACAGTAATACTGCCAAAAATGCAGTGCAGTTATCTCCAGCTGAAAGTTGGAGGTAAAAGCATCCAGGTGATGCAAATCAATGTGCAGGTGGCAATAATAGCCTCCAAAGTATATTTAAGGCTGACACCCTCCCAAAACACACTTCCAAGCAGAATGCAGCCACAGCCAGACGTGAACTATGGCATCCAAAACCTGCTGTTGTTCATTAAGCTCCAGCAGCATGCAAGGACACTGAATTGAAGGATACAGATAGCACACAGACGGAGGAGATGTGTGTTGCAGAGGCTGGCCAGACCACATGTCTCTCTGTCTCCTTGGGCACTGACTGATGGACAATTGGTCTCGCTATATTGCTTGGACGGGAACACCATAGCAGACATGATGTTTCAGCTAAAGGCAGATCTCCTGCGTAGCATACACATCTGAACGGCGATCCCACTTCGGCTGAAGTTGGTATCCATCCTCCACTTGTGTGCCACTGACACAATCCAGCAGACTGTTGGGATGCTGTATGGCATGTCCCAGCCAACATTCAAAAGAGAACTGAAGTAAGTGTTTGATGCGCTTATAAGGAATGCCTACTGACACATCTAGTTGCCCACCACCCAGGCCCAGGTGCATGCAGCAGAGTCACGATTCTATGCCATTGCCCATTTCCCTAATGTCACTTCAGCACTCGACAACACACATGTATCAATGATGCCACCCAATGTAATGGAGCCTGCATACCAGATTTATAAACAGTACCATTCCATGAATATCCAGGTGACTGTGATGCAGATCTGATCATCATCCACTGCTGCACATGGTTCACAGGTTCCACACATGATGCCATGGTCCTGAGAAGCAGCACACACCCTGCATACATGTACATGCACAGAGAACAGGTTGCCTGATTATTGGGTAAGTGTAAAAGCTGATGGTGATGTAGAATAGAAGCAAAAATGGAGACAGGCATGGGATCTTATGTGAGGAAACTACAATTCCCACAAAACATATACCATGTGGCACTAAATAGACCATGGTCCATTATGCATCTACCACGGGCAACAGAGACACATGAGAACATATTGCATCCTTCTGCATGTACCAACTCACAGTCATTACAACCCTTCTACCCCCCCCCCATGTAGTACACAGTGTCAGTCCTACACATATATGAGCACACAGAGGCTACCAGCACAAAAGTGATTGAAATAAGTATTCAGAAGTAAAACAGTAATGTTGAACTATGGGGTTTAATGACAGCCCCAGGAGAAAATCAATGGCCATGTTAGGCCAAAATGTGCAAAGATACCTGCTGTCATGGAAGGACACATCAACAGAATAGAAATAGTTATTAAATGCCAACATTACCCCTGTGCCTTGTGAGTTCTAATCCATAGACTGGTGCAATGGGAGTTGGAAATAAAAAGCAGCGTGGCACATGGGTGACTGATAGATAATGCTGGACCCATTGAAAAATTAACGAACTGGGCCTCGCATATAAAATGTAAATAAAAGGTATTTCGATCTCATGTGATTACGGAATACCATGCTAACACAGAAACTGGGCTCATGAATACATGGAAAGCATGTCATTTTTTGACAGAGAAACTAAAACGTTTAAAAGTGTTTGCATTGCAGAGTTTCAAACAAACACATGGAGGGAAAATGTCTGTTTGCCAAAATGATTGGAGTACCTCATCAGATATGTGATTTTAAAGTGTAGTTTTATTATGGGGGAACGGTCTGTTTTAGTCCAAATGACATTTGAAGGAATGAACACCTGAATGTCAACTCTCTGAAGCCGTTCTGGGCAAATGGCCTAGCTGATGAGTCTCAGCTACTTATTGCAGACTGAATCATCATTACCCCAGAACCCTGCATCACGTGATTTCAGGGAAATGGAAACTAACAGAGCTAATGGAAAATTATCTAACTGTAAAGTAACGGGAGAATATGTGTCATGTATGTTGCCATTGAATTGCCCATAGGAACACCTTTTCATGATTGTCTCCATCATCCAAGGGCAAGAAAAGCCAATGAGGGAGTCCTTTTGAAGATATTATCGAGGCAGCTCTGTGGGGGAATCCTCATGGGCATCAGGCTCTTAGAACTCTTGTAACAAGCTAAAACGCAATCACACTTCCTAGATAATGGGACAAAGCTGGAAATCAGGACAGTGGTGGCTAAATGCATCACGTAACATGATGTAAAGTTTGGTGAGAATACATTTTATGGTTTATGCACAAAGTGCAAAAGAAAATGCTATTGCACCTCCAACCTACTGGTGAGATGGGGGTCCTCTTAACCAATCTGCCATGCATGACTTTTTAGGTGAAACTCTGGAAAGTAACATGTCAAAACTCAACAGGATGGATTTATCTCCTCCTTTAATTTTCCATAATTTTAATTTCACCAACCCCCAAACCTATCTGTAAAAAGGGGAGGGATTTTGGGGGTAGAGAGAGAAGTAAATGACCAATCATGTGTGCAAGATAATAAGCTGGCACCTCCTAATATTAATAATTGTATGTATGTGATGAGGAGTACATAACATGGATGCCCTATGAGAGAGGGGGAGAACACATCCTGCCTAAGTCCTTCTTGGAGGGAGAACTGCTTAACATGAAAACATGAAGGAGAATTGCCCTTAATCAACCTAGGGGTATCCTGAGACAGCTGCCGGACCTTGCTTCGATGGAGAGGCCCAACATTAATGGAGCATTAACTTTGCATGGGAGAGAGAAATTGGAAAAGCCAACAGCTGACTGGGCCCTGATTCTGAAGGAGAGCTAAATGAGTGATGAATGCTGGGAATATCTTTGACAGCCAGTGACCAGATCTGTGCTGTTCGCCCAGGGGAGCCTGGCTGTCTTTCCCGAGTGCCCCAAAACAGACGTCCAACGGAATCGAATTGTTCCCTTCATAGTGGGAGGGGGGGTCAAATTATGTACACCCTTAGTATATTAGACAGTAAATTAATTTAATTAACTCCCAAATTAACTCCCAAAAAGATTGACGCAGGGGGGAGCTTGGAGGAGTTCAAACCCACTTTCTTAACAGGAATAAAGTTATAGTCAAGTAAAGTAATTGGGTGCCTATATTTTTCCTGTCCAGCCCAGAATGAGCTAATGAACAGGGATGGCCTTGCTACAAAACAAAATGTATAATTGTCACCATTCCCAAAACCCTGCCCTTAAAACAAAAAGGTCTTTGTCCGAAAAGGAAAATCCCAACTGATACCACTTCCCAAAACCCTGCCTTTTAACAAAAGGTGTTTTTATCCCAAAACAAAATTCTCAATTGCCACCACTCCTTAAACATTGTATTTAAACAAAGCCCTTGGCCCAAAATGAAATTCCTAAACTGTGCCTAATCCCTAGACGTGGCCTTTAAAGAGAGGGATGCTGCAAATAACTGATGCCTGAGTTTTTGGTGTTTGGGGAGAATTGCTTTGCAAAAATGAAACCCAGTGAAACCCAGTGTTGTTCTCCATTGCAAAATATAAACTCTTTCTTGGGTGTGAGGATGCTTTTGGGGTGAAGAAAGATTGTAAAAATAAAAATATATCTTCACAGCCTGTGTGATTGTAAACTGCTCGCATTTTCAAGTGTGCAGGGAAACCACATGTATCCAACACGGCATGTGTAATGTGTTACTTGTTTTAAAATTGAAATTGTGTTTTCTTTTCAATCTAAATTTTATTAAGTAATATTTGCATGTTTATTAAGAAAATTGCATGTCATGCAGAAGCTTTGCTTTGTGCCACAGAGAAGGTGGTATGTTTAACCATTAAAGGAAAAGTAATTTCTAATTGAACATACACTTTAAATAAAAATATATTCTCTCTATACAACAGCCTGGTATTTGGTTCATTGTTGGCACAGGGGGAGGGATATAAATGGCACTATATGAGTCTTGGATAGGGCTTATTGAATCCAAAATAAATGATCTATTGTAAGTCATCTTAATTGGGGGGTCACTCCCTATATTGAGTGTGGTCTCCCAATAAATTGTTACAGAACACTCTCCTTCCTACCTGTTGTAGGGGACACAGGCTATCCACTGCTACCCTGGTACACCACAACAGACAACCTGCAATGAGGCACACAAGAGGCACAGGACATGCATAGAACACAGATTTCGACTACTTAAGGGAAGGTTCGGGTGCCCTCCACCGGACAGGTGGGGCACTAATCTACACCCCAGCAAAAGTGGGTATGATTGTCAGGTGCATATGGTGGAATATACCCATGCTGCCAGATGAGCACATTGCATGCCCTGACTCAGATGATGAAAAAAGTCAAGATGAGGACAGGGCATCTTACAATAGACATAAGGAATTGAGAGGACAATGTATTTTCCGGCAGAACATTATAGACAACTATTTCTGGAAGTTCAAATTAACTTTAACTTCCAGTGTATTCACATGTACCATAATGAAATGAGTACTGTATCCACTGGATGTAGTACAAAGTAATTAATTAAACATATGTGCACCACATCCTCAACATAATGCCCTCCCACCACCCTCATTCCCAACACAAATTCCCTCCCACCGCCCTCCACTACAAAACCAATGCCCTCCCATCACCCTCATACCCAAATAGAATAACATGTCCATTGTCAATTGTGCTTGCATTTGCTATGTCCCGCAGCAGGTGGTGGGTGGGTGACACCAATCTCTGTGTGCTGGGGACTGAGGTCTCAGTGGGCATGGCTGAAATGGAGCTGCCACTATCACCCCGGATGTGCTGCATTGTGAGGGTGATGGCTCTCATGACAGTCTCATTACTGGCTGATATGTACTTAGCAGCTCATGCAGCCTCTGCCCAACCAGGGTGAGAGCAGCAGTGCTTTCATAAATGTGCCTGCTCTGCCTCTCAGTTGAGCTAGCCACCGCCTTGATGCACCCTGCAAGGCATCCCTCATGGCCTGTGAATGGTCCAGATCTTCCTGTGCAATTTTCTCCACATGTTCCTGCAGCTACTCACATGTATTTAGCCTATTCAAACCAAGTTCAGGGTTAACTAAGGCACCGAGGAAGATGTGCTGGTGATCTGTTCTCTCCCTGATCGCCCTGCTACATGCACCTACCAATTATAGACCCATTACTACGGTGCCCTTCCTTCTTAAAATTCTAGACAGAGTTGCCTATCTCCAGATACAATCTTACCTAGAAATCAATAATCTCCTTGGACTGCCTCAATCTGGCTTCAGACCAAAACACAGAAAAGAAACGGGGTTAATTGATCTAAAAAATCAAATGGACAACTTAAAAGACAATGGGAAACTGGTTCTCCTCCTCCTCTTAGATCTCTCGGCTGCCTTAGACCTAGTGGATCACAAGGTACTATTTAACCATCTAACCTCTGCCGCTCACTTCTCCAAGGAAGCCACAGCATGGATTCAGTCTTCCTGGATACATTTCCTACTAGAGTCTTTTGACCCGACGTGGCTGCCGACCCCATACCCACCACTTTCAGAGTGCCACAAGGGTCCTGTGTCTCGCCCACCCTATATAATATATTCACTAAACCCCTCTTCGACGATCTGGATAGTCTGGGTGTCATCTACACTAACTGTGCAGATGACACTCAGATTCTCATACCCATCACTGGCCATTGCGAAACTGACTCCACCCTCCACAATAGCATATGTGTGATCATCCAGGCATGGATGGCCACCCATGGCCTTTGTCTGAATGATGGGAAGACTGAACTTCTCTTCGTCGGTTCACCAGCAAGACTAAAAAACCTAAGTAATCCTTTCAAATCCTTCAATATCAATGGTAATAATATAAAAGTGTCTAGTGAGGTGAAAACCCTGGGCTTCTACCTCGATTCTGCACTTAACCTAAAGAGACAGGTTAATGCCACATCCTCAGCCACAGCATACACTTGCAAGCTTATCAACGCTTGCAAGCCCTTTCTCTCCACAGCTAGCTGTACCACACTGGCCATAGCTCTAGGTTTATCAAAATTAGATTACTGTAATGCCCTATATTTAGGCTCTAACAAATACAATCTAACCAAACTCCAAACCATACAGAATAATGCCTTGAGATCAGTGTTCACCATTCCTAGAACACAGCATATATCAGCTCTCCGCCGAAGCACCAATTGTCTAGCAGTCAAAGACAGAATTAAACTCAAATCTCTAACTCCAAATCTCTAACTCTTACACATAAATGCCTAGCCAATTGCGCCCCTAAATATCTAACTGATAAATTTACCAGAAAAACACCAGAATGCCCCCTGAGAACACTGTCTGTCTGTACCTAGATACAAACTTCAGAGTGCAGTTGGTTGTAGCTTTCCAGTGATGGCTGCTAAACTCTGGAACACATTACCCACAAACATCAAAGCAGAACCCTCCTACTACAGTTTCAGGAAGAACTTGAAATCCTGGCTTCTCTCTCGTGATGTATAATAAGCTATCAGTTCTAGGGCCTTGTATATTTCTGGATGCAACTATTTTTTGTAATATGTTATAAATATTTGTGACTTTATGTTTAATTTGTGTATGTAACATTTGTAACATTGTAACACGCCCAGATACCCTCGGGTTAGGTGCGCTATATAAATAAAGAAACAAACAAAGAGGTGAGCCATCCCCATCAGGGCCACTGTTGGACTCCTCTGCAGGGTCTCACAGCAGTGCCCAATAACATAATATGGAAGAGGGTGTGCTGGGTAAAGGAGACAGGAGGCAAAGGGGAGAAGTATCTGGCAGGGTTGGTCCCCTGCTCTCAGTGACAGCAGCAACTGTGATGTTGGCCTTTCCAGGTGCAGGCAGCGCTGAGGTGGTGGTTGCAGTGAGTGTAGTGGTGGTTATGGAAATTGCCACTTGCTGGCTAGCTGATTGTGGCTGTTGAAGTGGTGTCCCCATGTGTGCCACTAGTGTCTAGGGGGGGGATGTTGGTGGTGGTGGCCCGTGCCATGGGTTTGGTGGACGGTACCACATTGGCTGACAGAAATGGCATGGCTGTGGATGACTTTGATGTTGTCCTCTAAGAGGCAGATCTCCACCCTGCCTCCTTTGATCAGTGGCCTGCAGATTTAATCATCCCCTCTTACCTGCTTGGCTGCCTTGAGTGCCTGGTGGGAGAGCTGTGGCATGCTGTCAATTTAGTTTTATGTTACTGTGCTGTCTATGTGATGCATTTTGCCTCATTGTCAGATGCAGCATGTCGCTCATTTGGTACTGTCTGTTGCTATTACACAGGGGCTGTCTGAGAGTGGCATCGTACCAGTCATGCATATTTGCCCTGCTTCTGTGCTATGACCTGGGGTTTGCTGTTGGCATGTCATGTATAGGTGGACTTGTTCAATTCCTGATTTGGGACATATACCAAAAATGTGTATGGCGATGGCCTGTGTCCAGCAGTGATTGCTGGGATGACAGGATTGTTGGTGCAGATTGTGAGTGCGCTATGGTGGCTAGAGTATGTGTATTCCCATAGAAGTTGAGTTACAATTTGACCAGTAGGTTGAATTCTTACTCACCATGGTCTTCTGGTGTTCCAGCACCAACCCCAGCTGCACCCATGTCTTTCAGGCCTTCCATATGGAGGATGGTGCTTACGGTCTCCTCCCAAGGAGTGAGCTCTGGGGGCTCAAAAATGCCTCCCCCTGTGGCTGCTGCCTTCTGGTGGTGTTGCAGCAGCAGTGACCGTACCCTGACCTTCAGGTCATTCAAACTTTTATGATGTCATCAATGTCTCTGGGTACGGTCCACACTATCACCAATTTGTACCACACTGCACTCCACCTGGCAGCCTTCCTCTGGTGCGTGCAGATCTTATTCTTGCCACCATACAGCGCCTAAGAGTGAGCCACAACCTCCTCCACCAGTACTGTCAACTCAGCGTTGGTAAATTTGGGTTTCTTGAGGTTCATTTCAGGGACTTTGCTCTTTCCTTTTTGCACAGACATGTTGCGCAGTGTTTCACCCTCAGATAGCTGCTGGAAATGGGTGATTTTTAATGGATTGAGTTTTTAAAGATGGCCACTGTACAGCTTTCTGTGTCAATCATGACGCTATTAACGCTGTTGGTAATTCTGACAGTTCTTGGCAGAATGACCGTTTGGTAATTCTGCACGTGTTTCGGCGCAGGTTGTACGCCGAAACACGTGCCATCCAAGACGGGCTGAAAATTCAAAATAAAAAACTTTATCAAATACAACAGAACTTTTGGATTTGTCATTCATAGCAAAAGGAAATACACCAGTAATTTATCTTGGCGCAAATAATTGCAGGCACAGTTGCAACCTTTCCTACTGTTTGAAAGGAAAGCCATATCTGTTTAGGGAGCAGCACCAGAACCTGTATACTCTCCCTTAAGATCCAGGTAGGAAAAACATGGAAAATGAGTTGGGTGACATTTGCACAGTGAGGGTTAAGCAATCAATACATGTTTCATATTCCCAATGTCTGTGGACTCTCTTTAATCCTTCTGTCAGTCAAATACCAAACCTGTGTTCTGGGGGGTGGGATATTCTGGTAGCAGCAACGTAAATAATTGCTACGAGAGATGGCTAAGAAGGCATACTGTTTTTAATTGTTAAGTAAGGAAAAGGGCCCCCAGAAAAGGATGGGTTCTAATAACCAAGAGAACATATCTAAGGGGGGATCCAAATTAAATGCCTTTAACTAGAAATCTCTATCCAACATTTATAAGGATCAACCCAGATGGGTCCACCACAGCTGTGAGGTGGGCATCACGAAAATACGTTTCGAAGTGCAGGAAGGCAAACCCATCTGAGTCTTTATGAAAAGAAAATAAGATCATTTCTCCTGCCAATTTTTTAGGAGAAAAACAAAATAATTTCCCCAGCCAATGTATGCAGTTCACTATCTTAAAAAGAACAATACAGGTCACAGAATAGGAAATATAGGAAAGAAGAAAATACATCTTTGGAGGACATTAACTTTGATAGCAGTGAGCTGACCCTTTAGGGATCCTCTTTGATCTTCCCAACCATGTGTGATAATATACAATAATTTACACACAAAAAACAACAAACTAACATGCTTCATGTGTATGTAAATGAGACGTTACTGTTTCTGGCACGTGCATGATAAGTGCAAGTAAATGAAATTTAAACACAAATAAGGCCCAGATGCAAAAGTCAGTTTGGAACTGTGGCAGACGTCTTGTAACAGAACATTTGGGAATTCTCTGCAATGCCAAATTAATAAAAAATATGAAACACAAAATAACACAAGTCAATAAACACATGTATATACACAGCAGAAAAGAACATATAGATGTTAAGCATCACACTTCTGGGTTGGTCCTCAAAAGAACTACCCTTTCTTTTTCCAGTCACTGTACTGAGAGGCAATAGGTTCAGGTGAAACCTTGTACTTAGTAGCCAGATGCAGATGTTTAGAAAATATATTATGCATCTTTCAGGGCCATATTTAGATTTTAGTGGGGGGTACGGCTGGGCACTATGGGGCCTATTGTGAAGGGTGCTACTATGAGTAACTTTGACTTAATCTTGTCTAGGCATAAGTCAGAAGTGAATCAGAGTTCCTCATAATACTGTTCTTGTGAAATAAATGGACATATCCAGGTTTAAGTCAGGGATGATACATAGTTATTTAATTGTGAATCAAGTAACCCTCTCCAGGAATAAGTCAAAGTTAAGTCAGTGAAACGTCTTTGTGAATCTGTCTCTGCATAGTCACTCACTCAAGGCATCTCTCACTAGTAGCAACATGTCTTTCAGAATTAGCTTAACATTTCCAGGAAATGGCTTATGTGATCAAACTTATTGCTCAGAACTCATACGTGGAGATTGGTTTTCCATATGCCAACATGGGGATCTTTTAAGAGCCATCAAGAAAACTGACATAATGTAATACAGGACTAGATAAAGCTCTAGGTTTTCACAGATTAAGCAGCATAGTAGAATCTGGCTCATGATAACATGTCCCTACAAGTACATATTTCCCAGTTTGTAAGTAGGATGGAGATATTGGGCCTCATTACGACCCAGGGAGGAAGTTACCGCCTGGGTCGTACCCTTACCACCATGGTGTAAACTATGTTTACACCATGGTGGATGGCGGATTTACCGCCCCATTCCAAGGTGAGTGGGGCGGTAAATCCCCATTTCCCATTTTACCCTTCCCCATTCCCATTTTTGCCCCATAGGGCATAATGGGAGTGGGGAAGGCGCTAATTACGCCACCGTAAATTACGGTGGCGTAATTAGCACCATGGTCCCTTAGCGCCATGGATTTTAACGCCTGCAAAAAGCAGGCGTTAATATCATCATGGCGCTAACGGACCTTGTAATCAGGCCCATTGTTGAGTTGTGGAATTCCCATAACAGCACCCTAGAAAACACACTTGGCCATCTGCCAAGAAGTAGTATGAGCAGCCCTAAATCACTCTCTATTCTTGCTGACATATATAGTTCCTCGTTACCAATCTGCTGTCCGTTCTTTTTACTCTACTAAAACTACTCTGTGTTGCTAACTCTCTCCTCTCCCAATGTCATGTTAAACTCTTCTCTATTATTGATTTTCTTGATCTTTGTGCACTTTTGATACTGCGGGCCATCCTACTCTTCTTCCTACTGTCTCTCCTCTTGATTATTCTTTCTCTGCATTTCAGTGGTTACAGTCCTTTTTTATGCAGACAAACCTATTAGGTTACTTGGCCCAGGAAGTATTCCCAAGCTTCCCCTTGCAATTTTCCTGGTCATCTTCTCTCTCTTACATGGCTGCTCTCTATTCTCGTCTCTTATCCTGTAAGGTTTAACCTATTATCAATTATTAAACATAACATAAAACCAACATTGTTAAAAAGGTAGTTAACTTAACCTCCCAAAAAAAGAATGATCAGCACACAATATAAACAAATGTTCTGATATAGACCTTACATTAAATAACATGAAATCCTACACCCAGAACTATGTCACAAAAAAGTGCACTGTTACTATCATCTTCATACAACACTTCACACCAAACAATAGTTAACATTCACCTGCTAAGTACCAACAAGCATGCATATATCAGCAACATGCAACAATATTAACACTATTAAAAAATTATCAAATATCCGAAAGGAAAAGGAAGCTAAGTGTTAACCAATGTTGGTTTTATTTGATGTTTGTTGTTTAATAACATCTCTTTATTAGGGAACTGTTAACTTCATATGTTTGTGCCAAAATTCACTGGTTAAATCTCCTAAAAAGGAATTTATCTCTCTTGATAACTCTGAAATGGGTACTTCCTTTCCTAATGTATCTATAAAATATTAGGATAACAAGAGGTCTAAAGTACAATAAAGCTGTACGGCCAATACGTATGGAAGGATAAAAGCTCATCTTTATTATAGATACGGCCAAAGAAGTGGCATAAAAAATGTAATTGTATCTCACTAAATTCGATGAGGATATTAAGAAAATTACCTCATTAGAATCATATAAAAAAAAAATAGAGGAGATCCAGAAGGATATCGCTGAATTCAAACAGTTCACTACAGCAGAAATAATTAAAAGGTTATGGAAGGATTTAAGCACATATGAGCACGATAAAGGGAAGGCTACCATAATGATACATCCTTCAACTCTAGCGAAGAAAGCAGTGAGGCAGACATGGGGTATAAGAGCACCTCAATACAGAAGTAGAGGTCCCTTTTGAAGGGGACAAGGAGGGAGAAATAGAGGATGAGGGAATAGATCTTTTTTACAACAGGACCAGAACCGAGGAGAATGGGAAGGCGAACTGAAACAAACACAGAGTGTTACACGCTCATATTTATTTGAATTTGTAAAGCGCACTACAGCCCAAGGGCATCTAGGCGCTGTTGCAGGAAGATGTCCTAGTTACAGGTAGGAGGCTTTCCTCATAGATACAGGGAGAAAAAGCCTAGCAGCTTGCAGCGATGCAGGTACATAGGTGATTGTGTTACCATACATTACCTAGCGGGTTACAGAGCATAGGAAAGCTTACTTACAACCATCACAATATACAATAGCACCTGCAGGAGTGGCCAATCCAGAGGCCTGGAACACAAGTGTTATCGCCCAGCCTTCACCCAGTTCTTTGATTCTTGGAGGCAGTGCCTCAGACAAAGTCTCCACTGGAGTGTCACACCTCAAAGCCTACAATCCCTCCTCCCCCCGGCCCACCTCCAGGTCCCAGAAATAGTTATTTTCAATCACTGTCACGTGTAACTTGTTTTAAGGGAAAGAATGAACTGCCTAAAGTCAGATTTCCTAAAAGCAACCAAAAGTTATCAGCACCCCAGGTGGCAGCTCCGAGTGCCAATAGTGGGAAAATAAAATGTGTTCATGGGTGCACAAGACTGGAATGCTGTGCAGTTGACAATAACCCTGCATGCCACAACACCATATTACGTACTTAGCCTCATGCTATGACTTCCCTTTAACAATGTGTATTGTTTTTCATCTATAAACTTTAATTGCAAAGCAAATAATGGATCAAGCATACAACATGCAGGAGTATGTCGTAGTTAATATCTCAAAGCATATCCTCTCTAATATTGAAGGAAAATCTTTGAATAAAGGTTTATGCTACGTAATTATCAAGCATCACCATCCCTTTGAGTTCATTATCTAATTCAAGGAATTCATTAAAAAATAGTTATTAAAGAATTCTTTGCAAATGAAGATTCTAATTTTTCTGAGAACCCTACATGTTTTAGGAGACCGTCCACCTTTATGCCTCCCTCTCATTATTTCTCCCTTGAATCCCTACATTTGGAAAAGAGGGTGTAAACAGAAGTGATGAAATTAGAACAGAGCCAACATCAACACTTCTGTAATCTCAGTCGAGAAGAGAGAACAACCATGACATCATCATAAAAAGGGCAGGCAAAAGTGGTGCAATCGTGACCCAACATATTGATGATTACATCTCTGAATGTGACTGCCTATTATAAGATCATCAGAGCAACAGAAGTATTACGATCAAAGTACAAAGGCTGTAGAAAGGCAATAGATCACAAAACAGGTGGCAGATTTTCTGGTGAATTATAATCCCAGCATACCCTACTTGTATTACCTCCCCAAAATTCACAAGAATTTTCAGCATCCCGCTGGGCACCCCATTGTGTCCGCTATAGATTCCATACTGGAACACCTTTCCAAATTCGTGAATCATTACCTTAATCCTTTGTAAAAGGCATGCAGTCTTATAATAAGGATACATTCAAGATGTTTTTTTGTTGAGAATTCGGAATGTAATTGAGTGAGGAATTTATGATTGGATTGGACATTATTTCTCTTTATAGAACAATTCCACAGCAAGCTACCATGGAGGTGATCGAAGAGGTATTGTGGAACAGAGCCAATGGACATCCTGCCCCAAATTCCTTTCTGTTGTGTTGTGCAGAATGGCCCTTACTCAGAATTAATGTATGGTGCATTATTTCATCAGATAGAGGGCACTGCCATGGGGGCTACGATGGCACCAATTTTGTCAAATCTGTATAGCGAGAGCTTTGAAACATTGCACTATAGTCAAAGTACATCGATGATGTTATCATGGTTTGGAAGGGTACACATGAGACAGCAGAGAAATGCATTGATTTGTTGGAAAGGAAAAATGTGTATTTAAAATGTGAACACAGCCTTAGCAATGACAGCTGAATTTCCTTGATATTACCATCTACCATCAGGACGGTCGCCTTTTAGTTCTGCCTTTCCATAAGAGCACCGACAAAAACGTGTTACTCCACCTCCAAAGCCACCATGTACAAAGCCTGTAACTATGGGCCTTGTGGCATTACCTGAAGCGATAATGCCCCCCCCCCCCAGCTCGGGGCTTATTGTTTAAATAATCCATCTACCAGCATGTGTTTTGTGAAAGAATGACCATGAAAATAACTGTCAGAAGATATGTGCTGCCTATTTGTTGGTATTGTATTGTTGTTCCACAGCATGGTCACACCTACAGAACAACGACTAAACACGAAACTTCCCACAGAGAGAGGACAAGAAAATGAGCAACTATGAACACGTGTTAAAACTCAGAAGAATATGCTAGCCAAATCAAATGGAATAACTTCTATGCCTAAGCACATGTATGGATTGGAGTGACATACAACTGCAATGTGGCATTGTTTACTACCGTCCCTTTTATTGCTGCAAAGGACCCATTCAAAGAGAATTCCATAAACTGTCATTTGGTATTTATATGGCTGAAAGTGCTGCTTTTATGCTGCTATGATCTCAGGGCTACGAAAAGTAGAGACTCTGGTGGAAACCTGTTAAAATCTCATTTGATGTATTTTGTGAGCCCTATAAAATATATTAAGCCAGTGCACTGACACAAGTGTGCTGCTGCTCCATTCCTCGACTCAGTAAGCACCATAAATACGGTGAAAACTGCAAAACACCTGTGTATTGTGAAACGGGATGGTTGTAAATTGCAACGTACAGGTTGTTGATCTTTACAATAACACACTTTGATGCTTGGAGAATTGGGACGCTCTCACGTACATCCTATTACGAAAACCAGTTCAATTGAGAATTTAAACTTAACTGGCAACAAAAGGTAACTTTTACAGGTAGCATATGAACGTTATGGCAAGTCTAAAAGTTGTGTTTTCTTACTACCCATAATGAATAAACATTATGTATTTGCCTTATGATATTGCAATTTAAGTCCATTATCATAAGCCAAAAACCATGTTTAATGCATACATAATTTACATAATTGATACTTACATATTTAAGCACTTTGTGCATTTCTACCTCTTTAGAGGTTTAAAGCCAAAGAGTTAGAAATGTGAAAGGTATTCACACAAAAGCACATGCAGCTGTATTAAATGTTCAGAGTACTATAGTGATGGTGTCTCATGATGGGCTAAGTACCTGTATTTCTCACGGTACTGTGTTTGTTCAAAATGTCTCCTAACCGCTGATGGGGCGGCATATGTGCTTGTTTGATGCGTTAAACTTTGTTGTGAAACTGCAAACTTCATGCATGTTATGCATAAAAAAGATCTTAATGCCTCTGGTGAAAAATCAAGAAAAACATGTGACTTTATCACATAGGTTCCACTGGGTCGAGTCTAAGGCCCTGATTAATGGAATTATTTACGCAGTCAATTGGGACATTGCACGCCAAACCGCGCGCAAAACAAGTTTGTCAATTCATGGAATTGACTGCGCAGGACTTTTTTGTACTGTGCAGGGATTTCCTGCAGGCTTGGCAAGTTCCAGCAAGCGGCCGAGTGCCTAGTGCAAGATGCCTCTCAGAATGTGGACGTGGCCTGCCCATAGACCAGAGTAGGCGGTAGAACACACAAAATGGGGAAGAACAAATGTGGGCGTTATGAGTGATGGCCCACTCACAGTCCATCACACGCCCAAAGATGCGCATAACCAAGTGTTTTCATGGATCTGTCCACGCAACCTCTTGTCAGGGAAATGTCAACGCAAAGCACTCAATCTAACCACCACCCCGCAAGCAAGCGTACAGAGGTACATTCAGATGTTGGATTTAGGGATAATGAAGATGATGTCATTTGACCCCACCCCAAAGTGATATCGTGGGAAGCATGGAACACGACCTTTCAACCCTTGAAAAAACAGGAAGCGGCATCACATATCATTGTTCCTAAGTACACTTCAAAAAATATGGTTACAATATCACTATAGTGTGATATACATTTCAGCTCTTCCTCCCCTTTCTGATTTCTCTTCTCTCTCGGCTGATATTGCCTTATCCTCTCTTTCCTCCTTTATCTCCACTAGTCTTGATCAACTCTAACCCCTTTCATCTTTCCGCCCTACTCACAAGCCTTCCCAACCTTGACTCTCTTTCCACCTCCTATCCATGCGTCGTCTCGTCTCCTACGTCGCCTTGAGCGTTGCTGGCTAATATCCCCTACTCTTCCTAACCAAACCTCCTACTTCTCTTATCACTCTCTATATGATTCCAGCCTTAACTCTGCCAAACGCATATACTTTTCTAACCTTGGTCAGTTCCAAGTCTCTCATCCTCGTCGTATCTTTCAAACCCTCTCGCGTCTCCTCTCCCCTCCCACTCCTGACAGCTCTTCCACTTCTCCTCTTTCTCCTTCTGACTTTGCTAAATTCTTCTCTGAAAAAATTATTCATCTTCGCCAAAGAATTGTCTGTTCTCCTTATTCCTCTCCTCTCCCCTCCATACACCCCCCTTTGGCTAGCATTTCTACATTTTCTCCTATCACTCCTTCTGATGTCTCTCTCCTCTTAACTAAATCTCATCCCACAGCTGCTCCTTCTGATCCTATTCCAACCCTTCTTATTCCTAAGATTTACACCCCCCTCATGCCCTATCTAACCTCCTTCTTCAATACTTGTCTCTCTACGGCCACCTTCCCTTCTGCCTTCAAGCATGCCACTAGCATCCCTATATTGAAAAAGCCTCCTGCCAATCCTCTTCTCGCTTCTAACTTTTGCCGAATCTCACTTCTACCTTTTCTCTCTAAAATGCTTGAACGCTTAGTCTATTCTCAGCTCTCAAATTTTGTCACTACCCACTCTCTCCTTCCCCCTTCTCAATCTGGCTTCCGCCCCAAACACTCCACTGAGTCTGCTCTTACCTATGTCCTTAACTCTCTCCTTACTGCTCGCTATTCTAAGCAATCCCCTATCCTCATCCTCCTTGACCCCTCTGCTGCATTCGACACTGTCGATCACCCCTTACTTCTCAATACTCTTTCCTCCCTTGGAGTCAAAGTTTCTGTCCTTAACTGGCTCTCCTCTTACCTCTCCCACCGTTCTTTCACCATTTCTTGGGACGGACGAACCTCTACTACCTTCCCTCTTGATTACAGCTTCCCCCAAGGCTCTGTTCTTGCACCCTTCTTATTCTCTCTTTACTCTTCACTCCTTGCCCCTATCATCTCCTCCTTTGGGATTTCTCACCATTTCTACGCTGATGACACCCAACTGTTCCTCTCCTTCTCTTCCTTCACCTCTGACCTACTTCTCAATCTCTCTTCCTGTCTTACTGCCATTAAAAACTGGATGTCATCTCACTATCTCTCTCTTAACACTGATAAGACTGAAGTTGTATTCTTTCCTTCTTACACACTTCCTCCTCCCTCTCCCTCTCCTTCTATTCTATTTCCCCTTCTAATCTTCCTATTTCCAACCATGCTCGTAATCTTGGCATTTACTTTGACTCTTCCCTCTCCTTTACTCATCATTTCTCCCTCACCTCTCGGCATGTCGCTACCATCTCTTTAACATCCGTAAAATACGTGCATCTCTCACCTTTCATGCTACTAAACTTTTAATTTCCTCCTCATTTTTTCTCACCTCTTCCATTGTTCTTCTCTCTTCTTAGGTCTCCCCGCTTCCCATCTTGCCCCCCTCAAATCCCTTTACCACTCTGCCATCCGCACCCTCTGTCTTCTCTCCCCTCACGACTCCATTTCCAACTCCCTTTCTCACTTAGGTTGGCTTCCTTTCCACTCCCAACTTAAATTTCACTTCCTTTGTCTTGTCTTTAAATCTCTTCACGACCTTGCTCCTCCTTACCTCTGCTCTCTTCTCTCACTCTACACCCCCTCTCGCTCTCTTTGTTCTGCTGATCTCTTCGTACTCTCGGTCCGCCCACCCCCTTGTGCCTCCTCTCGTTTCCGCTCTTTTCAGCTCCTTGCCCCCTTACACTGGAACTCCCTACCTTTTTCTATCCGCTCCTCCCTCACATATTCCTCCTTCCGCTCCTCATTGAAATCACTCCTTCTTCATTCTCCTCCATGACATCCTTCCCCCTCTCACCCTTCTCTCCCTCCCTCCACTACCCTTCTGTTTGTTCTCATCTTTCCCCTTCTTTTCTAAATTCTCCTTCCACCTACTATTCACTTTACTCACTACTTTCTCTCCCTCTTCCTTCCTTCCCCACCCCCTTCCTCTCCTTTCCCCTTTTCTCATGCAAATTGTTCTACATGCCGATTTTCTGGTTTGATTCATGTTTACTGTTATTGCTTCTACTGTTCCATGTTTAATGTGTTGTTGTTAACTGTAATGCGCATTGGATTAAGGCGCTATATAAAACAATAAATGCAAACACAAATAAATACAAATACATTTCATACAAGAATGAATCGCCATATGTATCATTATGATCAGTGTGTATACACTCATGTTACCAAATTACTGTGAATGCAAGCAAACGCCCATGACCAAATGATAACGATGTGTTATTATATAGCACTTATGCTTAAGCACTTTATATAGAAAAAATATACATACAATATCACCCAACCTATGTTGGTACTCATTTATCGACTTCAGAAGGATGAAAGGCTGAGTTGAGGTCTTTAAGAACAGACTAAATCAGTGACACACACCCTGAAGTGTGCTTGAAATAAACCTTTAAATGAGTCTAGCAGTTATTGTATAGAATACCAGAAAGACACATTATTTGGGATTCCTATTCTTTCTTATTTATGATCACTGCTGAAAGTGGTAGACTTGTGGAACCCTTGTTTTCATTTTAAATTTGTTTGTGTTTAAGAGGCCTGAACAAGAAAGCCACCCACTCCAGAAGCAAAGAGCCAAATGGCGCTGGCCACATCCCAGGAGCTTGTATTTCCTTTATTGTTTTTTAGGGGTTGCAAGGGAGACCACAGGGGTAGCAAGGGCAACCTCAGAGGTCGCAGTTGCGACCTCTGGCAACCCCCAAATGACATTCCTGTTGGTGACTGTTGTGGTAAATCGCACAACCCCAACTAACCACATTTAGGTGGTATAAAAATGGGAAATTAATGACCGGCTGCAAGAATAACATATGCCCAGGTACTTTCTGCACCCACAGTGGAAATTAAAAGCTGGAACCCATCAATATACGCACAGTAAGTGAATATACATCTTAAAGTGAAATATACAAATGTAGTTCATTTGACCTTCCCCTTTGAAGAAAGTGCACAAGACAAAATAGCATTGGGCTTTTTAAAAAAGTAATGAACACCAGAAAAATAACCTGAGAGAGGAAATGTTCCAATAAATAGGCTGGCAAAGTATAAAAGGTGATCACCCTTTAAACCCAGCAATCTGTCTTGAAACATTCCCTGGTAAACAAAATCCCAATACGAAACAAGTACTTGTGGTCTTGTTGGCAAGTGTCTGCACTGGGAACATGACAACCTGAGTAAAATGCTGGTAGCCAAATACTTGAGCAAGCTTGCCAACCTCAAAAAACCCCAGGTGTTGCATCCACCCTCTGAAAAAAAAGTTACGCTCTTCACCCACATGTGTCTGTTACTTGTGCCCTGAAAAGCAGCGCACAATCAAGGGAGAATAACTGCACCATTGTCCAGTATTACAAACACTCTTGCCACATCGTGGGTAAATACTCATGACTTACTTGCCCTCTCCTCACTTCGACACCTCACCCCCCTCACCCTGATGTCTGACTTTCAACAATACATAAAGATAACTTGAAAAGTACACATTCCATAGTGTCATTCAAATATATAAATCCTTATTGAACTATGTTAGGCAAAAAATGTACTATTGTGGCATTATCCACCCACCCCTTTTGACTGGCAGACTACAAATACCAGAATGCAATTCAGCAAAAGGCCAAAAAAATGCTCTGAGTGCAAAACTTTCAAGGACTGACAGTAGCACAGATACAAAAAAAGATCCCATGTGTTTACTTAGTGTGTTATGAGATATTGGTCCTACTACCCATAGCATGGAGACAGCAAAGGTGAGTATGGAAGGGAGGTACGGAGCACCGCTCTCCATGCAGCATGCCTTGGCCCGCATGCCACAGCAGGCCAGGCCCCATGTGCCCAGCCTACCCCTTGTCCCATGGCCTGGTTACTTCATGGATGGGAGACCTGAGTCACCAGTGATTTTTGACCACTGTAGCTGTAAAAATATCTTTTTTAAAAAAAATGATGTATAAAAGATTGCAGGCTTTGAGAAATCCCAGTGTTTTTAGTTAATGCCCTATGCTATTAAGTTATTTGCCGAGGATCACGCACTTTGGTTAAGCAGCATGCTACTTTTATCGGCGGTCTCTTGGTGACTGTTGTGATACATTGCACAACCCCAAGTAATTGCATTTAAGCAGCACATAAAAGGGAAAAAAATGACCATCTGCATGAATAACATATGCCCAGGTACTTTTGCCCCCATAGCGAAAATCAAAAGCTGGCACCCATGTATATATGGACAGTACCTTAAAGTGAAATATACAAATGTAGTTCAATAGACCTACTCCTTACACAAAAGTGTGAAAGAAAAAATAGTATTGGACTTTAAAAAAAAAGTCATGAACACCAGAAAAATAACCTAAGAGAGGAAATGCTCAAATAAATAGGCTGGTAAAGTATAAAAGGTGCTCACCTTTTAAACCCAGCAATCTGTCATGAAATATTTCCTGGTAAACTAAATCCTAATACGAAAAAATTGTTTGCTGTTTTTGTGAGTAAGCGTCTGCACTGGGAACAAGACAACCTGAGTAAAATCCTGGTGGCCAAATACTTGGGCAAGCTTGCCAACCTAAAAAAAAAAACAAACAAGGGGTTGCCTCTGCCTTCTGAAGAAAAGTTATGCTGTCCACCCACATATGTCGTTTACTTGTGCCTTGAAAAGCAGCCACAATTAGGGGAAAATAACAGCACCAGTTTCCCGGATTGCACTCTCTTGCCACATTATGGGCAAATACTCATGGCTCACTTGCCCTCCCATCATTTCCCCTCCTCACCCCATGCCTGGCTTTCAACAATACTCTGCTTCATAAAGTTAAATTGAAAATTACACATACCATAGTGTCACTCAAATATATAAATACTTATTGAACTATGATAGGCAAAAAGTGCACAATTGTGGCATTATTCAGCCCCCATATTGACTGGAAGACTACAAATACCAGAATGCAATGCAGCAAAAGGCAAAGAAATTGTCTCCAAGTGCAAAACTTTCAAGGACTGACAGTAGCACGGTTTAAAAAAAAGAACGTATCACTTCATTCATACAGTTTTCTCAATTACCAGATAAAGGGTATGCAGGTTGTTACTTGCTTCTATGGGAGACAGCGCTTGACAAATACCATAGAGTTTGCCACACACCAGGAACATGTATTACTTGAAGTGCTAAAACCTTAGTAGGGCAAAACTGTCTGCAGTCATTTAAAGTGGTTACACTGGAACAATGAATGCAATGAATGTTAATGAAAACCGGTGCCAGTTGCAAATGAGGAACACATTAATGTTGAAGAAAACACTAGCCTATGTACTCATTTGTCATTTTTTTAAATCAAATGTTGGAATGTATTGAAAAGAAATGACATTTATGTATACCATATTTCTATTTTATTGGCAGTTTTTACATTTCAAAATGATTCATATTTAGAACATGTTGAACAAAAAGGAATCAAGCCATTGAAATTTATTTTGATAAGCATGGATGGCATATTGTCATTAGAATCGAAGTCAGTAAGTGATTCATGCATACAAAATAATATGATGTTTTAGTTGGTTTAGGCAATGCTAGTTGGCTTGACAATGAAATCACTGACAAACTCCTTTCTTCACTTGAGCCCTGCATCAACAGTCAAATCTCAGGGAGACGCATGTTTTACAGAAGATTCTTGGATAGGCCATCTGTAGTGGAAAGATGTATTGTGTGTTACCATGAAAACCCACTACGCTCACTGAAGAACAAATGCCCCCCACCTTTGTCAAATTATTTTAGGAGAAGATATTCTAATAACTAGAATGTAGCATTCCACATATGCTGATTCTAAGGTGTGCTTGCTGATAAAAACGTGGCCGGGCTTCACAGAAACTTTCCTGCACTTAAATTGTCACCTTAGCTCCTCATAACACATGACCAGATGGTCAGCCTAATGGAAACTAAAACAATGAATGCCCTATGTCATCAGATACTTGTTGTATATTGGCTGGGAATCCTGCTAAGTTGTAACTTTGCTTAAGAAATAATGGGCTTTTGAATTAATTATTGCTTATGCCTCAAAAACACATTTTTCACACATATCTAAAACTAAATCACTTAAAAACAAACAGAATAATGTGTTTTGACCATCAGAATCTATTATATTATTTGAAACCAAATTTGATTGAACTGTTTTGATACATTCGTAAAATTATGAATATTAATACATATATGCAACTTTATGCCACACATTCATTCCAAACATCCAGCCATCCGACTAAGCTGGGGATTCCAGTAATCCATATTTTATGGATATGGCATGTTGATATGATGAAATATGGCATCAAATAATGTCTGAACATGTAAGAGCAAATAGCGTCCACTTTATTTTTATTTTCACATGTATATACATTATGATTAATCTATAAGAACTGGGGGTGAGGGGTATTCAATGGGGGTGTCTGCCCATTTAGCAAGCCAATGGAAAGATTTGACCAATCAAAAAGTGTGACATAATGATGACACAAGTGTGGGAATATCACCCAGTGATAACAAGTGAAACACACAGCAAATAGGTAGACCTCGCTCTGGAATCAAAAGCTATACAGAAGGATACAACCTTTTCCAAATTGGTGAGTGCTGAGTGTGAATTGTATGTGAAGAACTGTGTCCTAATCATAAGAATATTACCTGGGAAAGAACTGCTTTCCAAGAAGGATGGAGGCTGACTGGGAATTTCTTGAAACTCATGAGAGTCCATCCTTAGCTTGTGTATTAAAGAATATTTTCACAGTGAGTACACAACTCACCCAAATGTAATTAGACAAGTCCCTGTGATGAATGTGGACTATTTGTCCCTTCTCTCCAAAGGACAATCTCCCCCTTTGAGGCAAGGGAGTTGAGCCCACTCAGCATGACTCTCCCTAGGGGTCTGGGCAAGTGGGATCTCACTGGGAGTGACTCTCCTCTTGGGGACAAGGGACTCCCATTCCTACCAGGAACTCCCTTTCTAGAACACATTATCCACCTACATGGGAATTGGACAGGACTGTTGTTTTTTCTATTTTGGTTTATCCTAGTAGTAACATATCTTCAGTCACTTTAATTTCAGGTTATGCTGGCTTCCGCCGGAACTGCACAGTCAAAGGGGAATGACACAACACTTTTGTTTGTGATGACGTGCATACAACCATAAGGAACTTGCAATCAGAGAGAGAGAGAATCCTACACAGAGGTGAGCCTCTGGCAGGAAGATGTGCTAGAGGGGCGGAACCATGCTAGACAATGGAGCCAGCGGTAGCGAGGAGAGGCTGGCATCCTGACCAGCAAATAAGCCAAGGTCAAAATACAGATGGCGATGGCTAAGCAATCATATCGCCGATGGCACGACCACACGGAAGCCGTGGCGGGCATGGGGCCTGTTAACTGACTCTGAGATCAGACTGCAGCGGAGAGGCCGGATCACCGAGCTCTGCATGAGAGGTGCATTAGCTACCGAGCCGGGCAGCAGAAGGGAAGCAAACCCTCCCAAACAGGTAATGCCATTAAGAGGTGCTAACAGTGATATTCAAGGCTGGGAAAGCTAGAAAAAGCCAAGGTGGCAGACACCCTACCTAAGATTAGCAAAAACAAGTCTATCAGAGAGTCAGAGGGATTGGAGAGACTCGAGAAACCATGAGCCATTAATATTGGAGGCTGGCAAAGCCACAAGGGTAACGAGAGCCAAGAAAACCAGAACAGTCAGATGCCTCACAAAGGACTCAATGAAGTAAGCCTGTCAGGGGGCCAGAGAACTTTTTTGCCCAGGAAACTTGAATCATAATGAGCAGAGCTGGAGAGAGAAACTGGAGGTTTCCAGTCTTTAAGTACAAAACAAGAACATTATTAAACACCAAGTCGGAAATGTTGATGTTCTATTAAGAAAACCTTTTTCTTCCTGGAAAGAGGAATTGAATGGAATTAAGATTTGGCATACAGAACCTACAGAAAGGTTGAGGAATGTATTTTGAGAAATTGACAAATGTTTAAAATGTCCTGGAAAATGGACACAAGTGATTGAGCCAGGCAGAAGGCAAGGACAGTGGCATTTGCTCCGGGCTTCTTTTTTTGTTATGTTTGCCTAAGTGGTAGGGCCAGTTAGCTAATAGGATTTGGGCTAAGGACTATTTCTTTTGGACTTTGATAAAAACCTCTACTCTTAGCTGTTAGCTAGGGAATTCTCATCATAGCAGGAGGGCAAGATATGTGTTTACTTATTATTTAAGTAATCACCTTTGTATATGGTACTACTTAGTGCAACTCCTTCTTCTGGAGTGCCACATCTCCTAGAATCATTGCCCTACTAAGTGGCTGGAGTGAACGGGAATTGGGGTGATGGTTTCCTCTAGAGAGTGCGTGTTCCAAATAGAATATTTTTAGATTCTGTGTGAAATGCTAGATATATTTAAGTCCAAGTGGAATTTGACTTCTTTTAGAAAACTACATTTTCGTAACACAGAGAGCAGGTGCTGATAAATGATTTGTCACATAACGGGAATAGGAGATTTCATTTAAATAAGTACACACAACTTTCTCTGTGCTGTTTAAAACAGGGAACATTTCCAGCACACACAGTATAATTGAACCCTTTGATATTCATAGGTATAGTCTAACACTTTGGACTGTGAATTGTTGCCCATGCTTCCTAGTCCGAATGCAAAATTGCTTGATAATTTGTAACCTGAGAAACCTTAGATATAAAATGATACCAATGTAGTAACTACATCCTCCTCTCCCTTAACATTGCACACTAGCGGAAGTGCTCTGTAAATATCGGATCCAATTTACGAAGTGAAGTGAGAGGAGTACTCATCTGTGTATTGTAACATCATAAAACCATTTTTTTAATAACCGGTAGGTGAACTAATATCCGGTGCATTCTACATTGATAGCACTGTTTTTCTAACTGAAACATGCATAATTAGATGCCACTCAGTATAGTTTGCACTTAAATTACATGCACATGCCAGAAAGTTGTAAATGCAAACTGTCTCTGAAACCAATACTTGCTTTTGATATTGGAGGAAACAAAGTGATTAATATGCTATCATACATTACTAGTGATGTTCAGGTTTTTTAGAAGTGAAGAGCATACTTTGAATATATTTACAGATAAGTGACAAGATTGTCATAGAATTGAGGATGCTGCGTATAGAGGTGGCATTGTGTTATTTCGGATTAAAAAGGTTAGACATATATTTCATAGATAAGGTCTGCGCTGGACCAGAAGTAGGACTTGGACTCTGGGACATCATATTTATGGATTTTTATTATATTGTTTTACAGTTGGTTTGACTTCTTGGTCAGCTTAAAAGAACATAACATGTTGAAATAATGAACATTCATTCAAATTGCTAAGTTCCCTATTCTAAACTCAAAAGTTCAAGGAAAGGGTATTCTTGTCAGGATGAAAAAAACACTAAGGTCCCTAGACTTGTACTAGTCTACCACATTTATAGAAAAAATAGCACCCATAAATCTGAAGGGTTTAATAACTAAAAGATGCTTGACTTCTGCTTCTGTTCCATGTTTTCACCTCCACTGGATAACATGTTCTTCAGGTGCCACTATAATGGCTAAATGTTCCAAATATAGTACCAAATAAAATCTTACTTGAGGTATTTCAGTCTCTCTTTTTCCTGACAACTCAAATGCTGTTTTCACTTGTTTATCCACACACACTCTTTCACTCCATTCAGAGTTTTTGTCTCTTGATTCTCTCTTTCCTACCTGCTCAAAGGTATCCTCACTCTCTCTCCCTCTTCTGGGGTCTTTTGACTATTGTTCCCCTCTCTTGGGATATCTTCACTCTCTCTGCTTCCCCTGAGATCTCACCCCCTCTCTTTTGAATGTATCATTAACTATGGTGTTGATCTGGAAAAACCCCCATAACACCATATGTCAGCCTGTCATTCAAATAATGAAGGGGTAAGAACATGTGCATTCAGGCTTGGCTTTCCAAGCGAAACTGCTAAGTGTAACAATTACTGGCAATATCCATATAACAGTTATATGCCACACTATTTTAAGGGATTTTGGGGCACAGGGGACAAACACATTGTGTTGCTCGTGAAACAAAGAAACAAAGGGCTCCAGAACCTCCTATTAATTCCCAACGGTCACAATCATAACCGATAGCCCAAACAGCAATCCAAATTAGAATAGGTGCTTTCTTTCAGCCCTCTTTCCAACTCTCCTCAAATCTGAATAATAAACAAGAGAAATTTCAAAAGCTGCATGATCACATCCATAATCGGGGTACTTTTTGTTGTAGCACAGATATGGGGGTCAAATTGTGACAATGTTATCCACAAATACAAATGTGCTTTTTCCTGGATACCGGAGACAGATTGGAAGGTGCTTATACCATGGCATAGACAATAGGCCTCATTCCGAGATTGGAGGTAGCCATGGCGCTATTTGCACCATGGCTGCTTCCAATACTGGGTCCGGCACCGGTCTAGTGCAATGGGGACTTACCGGTGCATTCCGACCCTGGAGGGACCAGTAAGTCCCCATTGAACCAACCATTCCCCATTCCCATTTGAGCCCCCATAGGGCTCAATGGGAATGGGTAGGGTGCTAATAACGGGCTCGCGAATAGCAGGTCCGTTATTAGTGCCCTGGTCCCTTAACAGGACCCGTAAAAAACATGTGGTCCGACCACACGTCGCTTGCACTTCCCACTAAGGGACCTCAGAATTGGGCGGTAAGGGATTACCGGCACCGGTCTCCTTACCGGTGCCCGGTATCCCTTACCGCCCAATGTATAGGGAAGGAAGGTATACATATCTGAACACAGACACAGATTAGGTAAGTAGAGATTTCAATTGATGCTGGCAATACTGAGCAAACAAAGAAATGACTTTGGAGTGTACAATATATCAAAGGACGTTCAAGTGGTCTCTACAGTGGATGTAACATTTAGTTTATGTTCAAACAGGTCCATTCTGCACTTTATAGAAAGTTTGGCAACTCAACAAAGAAAGTTAAACAAACACGTATGTTTGTTCAAAAAATTGCTCAGATGTCTCACTTTGTCTTTCACCAGCATCACTCACAGTCGTTAAGTACATGGTTGCTTTACTGAGAAGTTTCCAAGACACTGGTCGCTCCGTCTCTTTCCTGGAGACTACAGAAAGGTCCGCAGGTTCTCTAAGAAATAAAGTGGACAAGGACGATCTCTAGAGGCCTAGTTGGGTTTTAACTTACCTCCCTCTTTCAGAGTCTTGAAACTTATTTCCCTCATCCCTGTCCCACCTCCCTTTTTGATGGCTCAACACCCACTCTTGCTGTGGGATCTGACACTAGGACTGTGTCTCTAGCTTCTTGTTGTTTAACCTCTTGAACATTCTCTGACATGCTCATAACTCCCTAACACTCCATCCAGACAACTGATGGACTTGTCCTTGGTTGTATAACTTTCTATCAATGCCCCTATCTCTCCAAGGACTTTGTGCAATCATCATTCTTGGTTTACTCTTTGTCTCTCTTCTTCTTTGCCACTTCTCCCCTTTCCTCTTTCTGGATGTTTTTTTATCTCTGTTTTGCTTGCTCTCCACTATTCTTAACTCCTCCAACCTCACCTGCTTATTCTTCCTCTCCCTTGGACTTCACAATGTCCAACCTTGGTTGTCTACCCCTCCTGCTCCTTTAACTCTTTCTGCACATCCACATGTTTCTGTACCTTCCAATCTCTCTCCTCCTGAAACTTTTTCTGCAACACCAGCTCTCTTTGCTCCTCCACTCCTTCCTGTACCACCCATGCACTTTCAGTTCTCTTGGATATTCCTCCTTTGTATGCATCTCTACCTTTCTCTGCTCATCTACTCTATCCTGAACCTTCATCCCTCTATGCTCCTCCACTTCCCCCTGTACCTCCATGTGTTTGCCTGCCTCTTCACTGTTCGCTACTCTGACACCCTGCTACTCACAAAAAACATTCCTCTCCATGCATTTATCCAGTTGGCTAACCCCTCCCTATGAGCTGCATTAAAGTTGAAGTGTATTATGTAAGGAAGGCATGGTATCAAACAGTAAGACAGACACAAGTGATCGAAGTTCAAGGGTTTTGATTGAACTTCAATCAGGTTTAAAAAAATGCCTATCTAATCCTAAATCTAAAGAAGGGAGCAAGCTACCACTATCAAATAATAATGACGCAGTCCTAGTCGAGTCTTTCAAAATAAAAGGGCCTTTACTAATAAACCCATTGCCAATCCTTACTTCTAAATACAAATAGTGTGGAAAACAATATTATGCAAAAGAAAAGTGTTCAAGAAATATGTCAGGATATTTGAACCGTTGGCTTCCCTTCCCCACGTTTTCAGCATGGGGCAAGGTGGCACACTCAAGCTTGGCACACTCTCTGGCTTCTCTAGCACGAGGATGCAGTTCTAAACATCCACATCAGGGCCTTCTGTGTCAAAGTCTCTTTGCCATTCAAAGTATCTTATTTTAGAAGGCCTGATGGAACACAGTAAAATATAAACGTTCCTTTCGTCTAAGGATTTTCACTCATACAACTTCTCAGGGGATTTATTGTTCACCTCGGGTTTACCTTTGCCGGGCTCAGACCCCCTTTAACACAAAACCTTAGTCTCCCACTGCCGGGCTCAGACCAAATGCACTTTTCCAAAGTTTCTCTACTTCATAAAAATCGAAGACCTTTGACTGTGCATGGAATTTTGCTTGACCCATTGCAGAACCACTTTGATTCCCATTGATTAATTCTCTTTCAATTGATCTCTCGCCACCAGGCTCAGAACAAATGTACCTACTTTTGTCACTTCTCAGCTGGGTACCTTACTGAGACCTTCGATTGAGAACCAATGCGGTGCCAGACCATTCTGTCAAAGGTATTGTAGCTTGCTTTAAAGTTCAATCACTTATAAGCAGTTCAACTTCACTTGCGCTTCTCATTACACACATTTTAAAAATGTTCGTTCCAGCAGTCACCATACAATGTTGCTGCTTGCAATCTTGGCTTCAACACAGACCAGCCCTGTATCGTTCTCCCCAACTCACTGGCTGTGTTGATTTCACTGATGCTGCTTTGTTTTTGGAACCAAGGACAGCACCACAGTGGCTGGCACTTCTCCTTGCCTTAATTATTGATGCAGGAAGGCCCCGGGTACCTCTAACATACAATGCAGGATTCTTCAGGCTGGTTTCCTGGTGTTACACTTTCTTTTGTTGAGATTTTATGAAAGTAACAGTTCCTTGTCAAAAAGGTCAAGGGAAATCCCTCCTTGTGACCCCCTTCTATTTTGCCGTCTTACTTCTCTTGTTAAACTGCCACCTTGGAACTGCTCTTTCCTCGTGTGCTTTGCCTCGCTTCGCGTCGGCTCTCGTGCACCACCTATTATCCATGTGGGGAAGTGTAATGGAAGCCAGGAGTGTGTGTGATGGTCAGTAATTGCCTGACCTCGCCTGACCATTGTAATGGGGATGCACCAGGTATACTGCTCGGGTGTTAGTCTGTTTTCCCTCATAGCGGGCTGTCCGTGAGAAAGTGTTTGTGTTGTAAAAGGCGGGGGTAGAGTTCCTGAATGTCCTACCTGGTAGCATAGGGTAAAGGTGTTAGAAGGAAGGGGATACCACATCTCATCATCCGGTGTTCCACTCCCCACACCCCAAAGACCCCTCACCCAGGTGATCCTCCCGCACTGGTCCACCCCCAGGAACTGGATTCAAAAGGCATGGCCATGTCCTGGTCACCTGGACGGCAGATCCCTGGGGACTAGTGGGGAACCGTAGAAGCATAATGAGTTTGAGGTACAGATTGGTGTATGAGTAAGTGGCTAAGTGTTTCAGGTGCACAAGACTGAATCCCCTGGCTTTGCTTAGTGCCATGGACCATGCCTATATTATGGCAGTCTTTGCATGTTTATGTATTTGAATGCACATTGAGAGCAGAAAGCAAAGCTGGCAGGGCTTTTCTCTGTTCTACATTTGTTTGCCTGGTAACAGCATATAGAATAACATTTGGGCTTGTATGGGCAAGCTGTGATCCCTAGAGCCTACTAGGTGTTGTTGGTGCTATGCATTTTTACACAGAACAGGCTAAACGGATGAACAAAGCACACCGCTAATAGTTCGTCCCTAATTGACCATGCTACCAATAGGGCAAACCCCTGCCGGCCCAGCCGCACACTGTTATCGAAGACCCTGGGATCTGCTCAATACCACCGGCAGGACCCACAACATATAACAGGTGGTAGGGAAAGCCACCTGAGTCTCCCCCACCCAAGCAGCCATGGATAGAAAGGGGTAAGCCGTCAGAGTACCCTGAGAACCAAATAATTCCTCGGGATGAGCAATTTTGACAATTTGGGCACTATGCAATTAAATGTGTTGCCTGGTATCTCTCATTTTTGTTCAAGGATGAGCTTGCAATTTAAGGCCATTCTGCAATTTCTTCTCATGACCCCATGGTTTCCAATTCATGTCATCTAGCAAGGTGCAATTGCTCGTCCATCTTTGAGTTTCCTGAATGAAAATACCCTGTTTATTAGTACTGATCGTAAAATGCACCCATCATAAATAAACAAGCATGAAAATATTTGTTTCAAAACTCATACAACCATGTTATGCATAAGAAGGAGGATTCGTCTTTCATGTTCTACATCATCAAGGGAAGCAATGAAGTACCAGAAAACAAATGAATGTGATCATACAACAACTCATTTTTTTGTCTTCTTCTGGAATTTAAAGTTTTAAATGCACAGACTTGAAGATTGTTATTTATGAGCTTTCAGAGGCCTGTTACATTTGGTCATCTCTCTTCTATGTAGAATGCCTTCAACTCAAATGCCAGAATGGAAACAAAGGCCAGGAAATGCGCTAAACAGTGCCACGAGAATTTGAGAAGACAACACCTTTCATAAGAGAAGGCAGCTAGGAAATTACTTCTGCTCTGTGGGACTATAAGGATGAGTAATGGCTAAAACAACAGTGATAGAAACAAAATGAATCGATTATCCGCACATCACAGTAAATGAAGTTCACTTTAATTCACAGTAGGTAATTTGCACTTTGGTGCAAGGGAGAAAATAAAACTCTGGCACAAGGGTTGAAAAATACACAAAGAGAAAAGGTATCAAAGGCGAGAGACTTGGGTCCCTTGCACACCATATAACTGGTAAAACAAGAGTTTGTGTTTAGTTTGTATAATTTCAAATGAGTTCATACATTTTTAAAGAAAGCAACTATTACTGAAAATCAAGTACATGATTCTACATCAATTATTCATAAATGTGTCAACAAAAGTACAACAATTCCAAATTCCAAAATACAATACTATCAATCATCTTTTTGTACAAGATATACTTTAATTGCACAAATCAATTGAACACTCAACTATCAAAAACACTATAAAAATCCACCCCTGTAAAGGAAGACAGAGATATGCAGAATGGAATGATGCAAGAACTCTTGGTCAAAGTAGGGAGGAAAAATTGACAGGAAATGTAACAAGGAGTTAAAAAAAGATGTGTTCTTTCTTGAAAAAAAGGTGCAGAAGGGACTTAACCAGTCTTTAGGGCCCCAAAATGTGTAACAGGTGTCACATTTCAAAGTACCTGATTCCAATCGTAGGTGTTTGACAGTTTTGAGCCATGCTTTTAGCTAGCATGCCTATAAGTCACCCTCCTTGACCTCCCAGCTGCATTCGACACCATCGAGCACCGCATCCTTCTCTCCCTCATTGCTGAGAGGATGTGATTCTCTGGCACTGTCCTCAATTGATTTACCTGTTACCTCTTAGGCAAACACCAGGCTGTCCAGATGAACTCATTGAGTTCTAACTGACTCCAGTTTCCCTGCAGAGTCCTTCAAGGCTTCATCCTCTCACCAATCCTTTTTAACATTTACATGGAGCCTCTGGGCACTCTCCTCAAAGATCCCAATGTAGCCATCTGCCAATACGCAGACGATACTCAGTTGTACATGACAGTAACTAGCACACAAGATTTACATGGTAATTCATAGATTTCAGCACAGAGGCAGCGCATGCGAGCAGCGCAGAGAGGTAGCGTGCGCCAGCCGTGTGCGCTAAACAGCATTCTGGCGCACCGCGTATTCATGGAATATCAAAGCCATTTTGAGCGCTGGCACAAAGAACATCCCGCAGCGCCAGTTACGCCCCCAAAAACGCCCCTTGTGCAAGGATAAGGCATTTAAAACCCCAATGCAGCGCAAAGGGCCGCCCTAACCCTGCACCAGTCCACAAGGCCGGTACAATGCATTTGGGGGGTGCGCGGGAAGTTTCACATGCGATAGGCCTTGGGCGAGCAGGGTACGTGTATAACGGGGGTGCGCGGGAAGTTTAACACGCGATAGGCCTTGTGCGAGCAGGGTAAATGTATTCTGAGAGGTGCGCGGGAAGTTTCACAAATGATAGGGCCTGGGTGAGCGGGGTACATGTATTTTGGGGGTGTGCGGGAAGTTATGCACGCGATAGGCCTTGGGCGAGCGGGTACATGTATAACGGTGGTGCGATGGAAGTTTAACACACGATAGGCCTTGTGTGAGCGGGGTACGTGTATTCTGATGGGTGAGCTGGAAGTTTCACACGCGCTAGGGCTCAGCGAGTGGGGTATGTGTATTTTGGGGGTGCGCGGGAAGTTATACATGCGATAGCCCTTGGGCGAGCGGGGTACGTGTATAACGGGGGTGCGTGGGAAGTTTTGCACGTGAGAGGCCTTGTGCGAGCGGGGAACGTGTATTCTGAGAGTGCACGGGTAGTTTAACACGCGATAGGCCTTGTGTGAGCGGGGTACGTGTATAACGGGGGTGCGCGGGAAGTTTCACATGCGATAGGGCTTTGGCGAACGGGGTACGTGTATTTTGGGGGTGTGCAGGAAGTTATGCATGCAATAGGCCTTGGGCGAGCGGGTACATGTATAACGGGGGTGCGTGGGAAGTTTAACACACGATAGGCCTTGTGCGATCGGGGTACGTGTATTCTGATGGGTGAGCTGGAAGTTTCACACGCGATAGGGCTTGGGTGAGCGGGGTACATGTTTTTTGGGGGTGCGTGGGAAGTTATACACGTGATACCCCTTGGGCGAGAGGGGTACGTGTATAACGGGGGTGTGCAGGAAGTTTTACACGCGATAGGCCTTGTGCGAGTGTGGTACGTGTATTCTGAGGGGTGCGCGGGAAGTTTCACATGCGTTAGGGCTTGGGCGAGCAACGTACGTGTATTTTGGGGGTGCACAGGAAGTTATACACGCGATAGGCCTTGGGCGAGTGGGGTACGTGTATAACGGGGGTGCGTGGGAAGTTTAACACACGATAGGCCTTGGGCGAGCGGGGTACGTGTATAACGAGGGTGCGCGTGGAGTTCCACACGCGATTTCACTGGGTGAGTGGGGTACGTGTATTTCTGGGGGTGCGCGGGGAGTTTCACACGCAAATTGGCAGTGTGGGTCCTCCTAGGTGTGCCCTCTCCTCCCTCCCCCTCCCCAGGCCCCGCAGGCAGCCCATCCACATAGGCCATGCCCCGCAGGTAGCCCATCCACCCTGGGCACGCCCCCCAGCCAACCCACATGTCACCATGCACCAGTGAGCACCCACACATGCCCCCCTGTACACCCACCCACCCGGCAGTGAAGGGCACCTGCCAGCAGGCCCCGACTCATGTCCCCCAGCACCCCCACCCACCCAGCAGTGAGGGGCACCTGCCAGCAGGCCCAGACTCATGTGCCCCTGCACCCCCACCCACCCGGCAGTGAGGGACACCTGCCAGCAGGCCCGACTCATGTGCCCCTGCACTCCACCCACCCGGCAGTGAGGGGCACCTGCCAGCAGGCCCAGACTCATGTGCCCATGCACCCCCACCCACCCGGCAGTGAGTGGCACCTGCCAGCAGGCCCCGACTCATGTGCCCCTGCACCCCCACCCACCCGGCAGTGAGGAGGGGCACCTGCCAGCAGGCCCCGACTCATGTCCCCCCCAACACGTCATCATGATCCACAATCATGGCCCTCATGGCCACCCAAATCCCACCGCACGCCACCCCTGTCCAAAGAATCAACCAAGTATTACATCCACCCCACATTGAAATTTCCATTACATGATACAACCCAAATGGCATGTATGTACATCAACACATGTCCGTCACACATACACAATGGGTGCCAGTGAATGTGAAAACACACTTCGTGACATGCATGAAACTAATGAGAGAATACCACACATTGAAGTATGAAACAAAAATGCATTCAACACAAAATTAAGGGAATCAAATGAAAACACACAATAATGGAAATAAGAAATAAAATGCAGCATGTCCCGAAATGAAAAAAAATATGAAATCAGAATCCAAATGAATTCAAATGAAAATGTGTCCAAAGTCTCTGTCCAACAAAGCAAATCCAAAGGGAAAGAAATAAGTAAAATCCATTGCTCCATGGTGAAAAAAAAATAATTATGATAAATCCACTGTTCAACCATATACAAATAAATCCAGGATCCATGAGCCCAACCATTGAAATCAAACCTGCAAAAAAAAAAGACCTAATAAAGAATTATCTACAAAAAGGTGGGGTATAGTCCAAGCACCCCAAATGAAAGAAAAACATTAATGAAACCTAACACTAACTAACTATATACAATGGCGGCGGGCAAGTCCTACGGCTCACTTGCTGATTTCCCGGGACAGGGCATCATCGAACTCCTGTTCTATGTCCTGGAGGCAGGCCTGTTCCATGGCCCAGAGGTTTTGCAGGGATAACGCCATGTCCAACTCCAACTCCCTGCGAATTGCCTCGAGGCTCTAGGCCCGCCTCAGCACCCTGCGCATGGAGTTCTCCGCCCTGACCATAGTGAGCCGTGCCTCTTCCACCCACCACCGCTCCGCATCTATGTGCTGGCCCAACCGCTGACACACGGAAGACACTCCCAATCCAGGGTCCTCCTGCCCTCCGGCCGATGCCTGCCCCACTGATGTTGATGGCCCTGAGCCATCATCACTCCCACCTTGAGCCTGCTGCTGCTGTGCCTGTGCCCTGCCTCTTGATGCCTGCATGTCCTCCTCCTGCTGGGGTGCAGTTGGTGGTGTGGCCACCCCTGCTGGACCTCTGACTCTCGACTGTGGCAGGGATGTGTCCTCCACCAGCCTGGCCACTGGGTCAGAGGCAGCTCCACAGAGTGCCCAGGTGATACATGGGCCAGAAGGTGGCACAAAGGACGACTGATGCATAGGGGGTTCAGGTGAGGAGGGGGTCGGTACAAGGTGCAGCAGACGGAGGAACCCAGCACTGGTGACCCGTCCTAGTAGGTCGACGCGGTCAAAGAGGCATTCAAGATAACGTGCAGTGTCTTCACGAAAACACTGCAGGTCATCCCGCATGCCCCGTTGACGCAACGCCACCCCAGCCAGGACAGACTCAACCCAGTCCCGGATTGCCACGTCCACATGGAGAGGAAGGCCAGTTGTTGTGCTCTCATCCCCTCCCTGAGAACAGGTCTGGACGTAGGCATCCCTGCTGGTGCGGGATGATGCAGTCACAGGATCGGGGACAGGATTACACACAGACACCTCCGCGGTGGCCTGTGCTTCCTCATGTCCCTGGACTGCACCACCAGTACCAGTGGAATTCCCCCACTCCAGACCCCGTGTGTGTCCCTTCCACGGCTCCTCCTCAACCAAACCTCCCACCAACTTGGATGACTCCATGCCATCTTCATCCATCAGATGCTGTGGGGTCTCAGCTGCCTCTTCTGCTGCCGAGGAGTCCACTTCCAACCTCCGCCTCTTGGACCTACCCTCGGCAGCTGCGGCCATGGACGCGGCACCAGACTCCTCACTCCCCGACGAGATGACAACATGGGAGGAGGGCCGGGCCTTGCGCCTCCGGCTGGCGGTGCGATCCCTGCCGCTTTGCTCCACAGCACTGTCTCCGCCCTCTTCATCAGTTGACGCTGCAGACAGGGAGAGATAGAACACAGGCATCAGGGCACAGTACAATGGTCTGATAAACACATGACAGTTGTACATGAGTGGCAGTGTCAAATTTCAGACATGGCATCACACTCCCCAACACACATATCATTTCAACTCACACACATGAGCACATGAACAGGAATGTTGCACCAGGCAGCACCATCCATACACAAACAACAGCATGAACAGCCGAAGGTGAGCCTCACCTCACATGCATCACGGGGAGTGCAGAACACATGCACACACGCCACCAGACATACATGCATCTGTACATCTCCACAACCTGTTGCAGTGATAAGATCGCCATCCATGTCATATCTGGCAATCAGCCTCCTACATGTCAGTGTCACATTCATCCATGGTGTATCACAGTTGCACACTTGTCAAATAAACACACATGCCCATGTACATAGTGCAGATACATGCTGGTGGAACCACCATCCATGTGTGACACCACAACCACGCCACTGTCCATACACAGAAATGTAAAAATGTGTGCACCCACACCTGCATTTGGCCAGCATGCTTACCAACACATACACCATCGATGTGTCTCACATATGAGAGGACTCACATGCGGCAGGCTCATTTCCCTGTACATACACATGCATACATGGCCCTACACAGACATATGTACAACCTTTACACTCCTCCTACACCTCAACATGCACAGCGTCCAATCAGTATGCATGTACACTTACCACTCGACTCCAGACGGGTCTGCCTCTCAAGGCCCTGGAGGAGGAGCACTGGGCGTATATGTTCCAGGACCCTCATCTGGTTGTTGGTTAGGCGGACCTGGCACCCCTCGGCATCTGCTGCCTTCAAGAGGCGCCGGGCCTTGATGTGGGTCCTGGACCTGAAGTCCTCCCAGCGCTTCCGGACGTGTTGAATGTCATGGACTGCCACCCCCTCCACGTTGATGGCAGTCACGATGTCCATCCAGATCCTCTTCCGTCCTTCATTGTCGGCGCGCAAACTTCCAAAGAGGGCATCATACTGCCCCAGGACTTGCTCCACCAGGATACTAACTTCACTGGCACTGAAGCTGGTAGCCCTCTGCCTCTCTGACTGGGGGTTGCCAGTGGTGCCAGATGGTGTTGTGTCCGACATGGCAACCTCAGAGGCAGGTGTGGGTGGGCAACTGGGTCCTGGGGCTGGGCTGGGCTGTGGAGCAATGGTATACCAGTCGGGAGTCTTCTGTTCCAGCAGGGGTGGTCACAGCAACTGCACTCCTGCAGATGGCTGACATGCAGGCACCAAACAGCAGGGCACGTGGGCAGCAGGCAGGAAGGCAGCAGCAGATGGCAGGTGGGAGCATGCTCGGGGCTCAGGGGGGCAGGAAAATGGCCTTCTGGGCAGGAGCGTGTTCTTCCGTGTGTTGTCACATGGCCAGCTTGATACAGAGTGATTTAGCATGTGAAAAAACTGCACGTCTGGGTGTAATTCGAGGAAAGGCTGTTAGCGCATAAGAGCGTCTGTGATGTGACGCGCAAGGGCATTTCCCTCAACATGGGTGAATGTTGATTGTACACGAGCAAAAACTGCATGTCCGGGTGTCACTGCATGCAATTGGATGAAAGGGCCTTAGCGCGTATGGGCGTAAGTGACGTTGCACGTGTGGGCTGGCTTAAAAGGTAAGTGTAGGGCACCATTTTCTTGTACGTGCTTTTTGTGGAGAGCGAGCGCTTGATTCTTATACTTCTAGTCAGTTCACACGCGATAACTTCACAACAGTTCCAGTTCGTATTCCCTGTTTACTCAGACAGCGTTCAATTCTTCTTTTGGCGGGGGTGTTGCCAACGCGCACACGTGAGTCTTTTTCACGTTCTTTTTCCAGGCAGACGGTGAGTCGCACACGTATTTCCCAACTGTGGTTGGCCCCGTGTGTCGCGTACCCATTCACAGGTCATTGTAGGCTGCGTGTACCACGCGTACGCTTATTTTTGTGTTTCTGGGTGCCACAGCGTAGTGCGGGTTAATCTTTCCATGCACATGGTCTACCAGGGGTTGCGTGCACGTTAAATATTGTTTTCGGGGTGCCTGTGCGTTGCGTGACCTGTCATCTTCCCCCAGGGGTCACAGACAGCCTTGCTAGAGCACTAGGGTACCAATTCCATCTAGTACCCTACCCCTTTCACCCTAATTGCCCAGGACAATTGTTTACTGCAACTCCCATACGCACAACAACATCAGTGCCATGGTTGGGAGGCGACCAAGCAGTAAGGGAGGCAAAGGTGGCTGACCTCAAAGAGGTGGTCGCGGTAGGGGACGTGGCCAGGATGTGCAGGTTAGCCAAAGGGGCCAGTGTGTGGAGGACCAATCAGGGACACCTATGCCCCCACAATGGTTCATCGAGATGTAGCTGACACCATCCCAGCTCAGCCCTTGTTAAACCGGTCCATTTTGTCAACAGAACCGGCACAGGATGACTCCCAGGCTGACTTCCGTGTCACCAAGTCTAAGCCATGTGTGGCGGTGAAAGTTGCTGTCATCAGGCCACGTGGATCTGGGGCAGCAATGTCATATGCTGCCCCAAGTAGCCAGGGTGAGGAGGCTGCAGGGGCAGCTGCAGCTCAATCCACCCCAGCTCCGAGTGTCCCAGCCAGGACAATGTCGGTCCAAGTCCATCACACCGAGGTTGGTCCTGCCAACATCACTCAGCAGCCAATGCCTGCAGTGAGACCTTTGGTCATCGTGCCTTTAGCAACTTCCAGTGCCCAGTCCACCTGCGCTTCTGCCCCTACCAACCAGAGCAACGTAAGCCACTCAGGGTCCGCACCACCTTCCAAGAGGAAGAAGGGTGCTCTTGCAGTACATGCTGGGATCCCAGACACGGCTACCCACTCCGGCATGTCAAGGAAGCCCAGTTTCAATGATGCAGAACTAGATGCACTTGTGGGCTATGTGTCGGCCCATGGTCGTGAAATGGTGGTGACTGCAGGGTGCAAGACTATGTAACGTATCAACTTAGGGCCCACTGGCAGACCATCACGGACCACATTAGTTCCCTTGGATTTGTGAAGCGCACAGCTGATGATTGCTTTAAGCGGTGGAATGACCTGAAACGCAGGGCAAAGAACAAGCTAGCTTCAAATCATTCCTCTACTCTGGTGACTGGCGGTGGGTCTCCACCAGAGCAGGAACAACTCACTGAACATGAGTCTGTCGCTGGAGCATTCATCACAGAGGATCAGATCCAAGGCGTGGGAGACCTACCAGATCTTGAAGCAATGTCCAGTGAGTGACCATGCATGTGTGTGCAATCCATGTGTATGTTGCTTCGGTGATGTGTTCTGATTGAGTGCCAGGTGAGGCTGTCTAGTCATGACTGCTATGGGTCACCCATGTGGCCCCTCAAAACCATTCCCCAGCCTTGTGTTTCCGTTTCACAGTATCCCTTCTGACCACAGTTCACTTTTTGCCCATGATTAATCCACTTGGCCTTCAGCTGTCCTCTTGCACAACATTGTTCATACTGTTTTCCTATTCATTCAGCCTGATTGATGAAATGATTAGCATATCTACCAGACATTTTTGTGGCCTACTGTCCCAAATGTGACATACTTCTGTCATAGATTAGACCACACAATGGCCCACATTTCTTGACTTATTAGGGGAAAGATTTCTACAATCAGGCTGATTGAGTAATGTGCACCTACACATGGCCTGCACACTATCCTTTTGGGTCCCTGTTTGAATGTTGAACATGACAATTGTATCCTCTCATGTCGAAGTGACCAACAATTGATGTATCCATGTGCCTGCCATCACTGCACCAGTGAACACTGGCTTTGTTGCAGCGTGTGGCACATGCGAGTTTTCTCACTCCTTTTTACATGTTTAATTTCATGATGTCCATCTCACATGGATGGGTGACAGTACTGATTTGCTACCATCTGGGTGTTCTTGTCAAATCTGCCATGGCTATGGTACGTGCCGTCTGTGTGCTGGCATGTGTCATGTATGTGGATTGTCCATGCCACTCACAGGCTAATGTTTGATGCCAGTGCTATCCAGCATGCAGCACATGTGTTGGTTTTCCATCTTGCAGTCATCAGTGTGTGCTTTTTACCTCCCCTTCCAACTTATTGACAGTGCATGCATGCCAGAGTTATTGTCATGTGGGACATGTGTCATTTATGCACTGGATCTCTGCCTCGTCATGCACATGTGTGTCTGCTATGGTGTTCATGCCTGTTTCCATTTGTTATCTTTCATGTTTTTTCAGATGATGAGGCACTTGATGCTGTTGAGGAGGAGGAGATGGCGCAGACCCAGGAGGACTCACAGCCACAACCGGGCACCAGTGGAGGACGTGGGGTGGTGGTGGGTGAAAACCCATTACTCCTACAGATCATACTGTCCACGGGTGTCTCTGGGTACACCTCCGGAGACCTCTATGAATCAGGTGCTGAATCGAACATTGAGACATATGTGCCGTCGCAGGTGAGTATTTGTGGCAGGGATGCTGTTCTGTCCAACCCACCTGCACCGGGGGTAGACCCCTCTATGCAGCATTCAGTGTTGGAAAGTCCGCCTGTGGCGGTTATGGATGCATGGTCACACTCCTCAATATTTGCTCCTGTTCCTGGGCCAGCAGATCAAAGGAGGAATGCCGTCCTGCAGCCTCAGGCAGTGCCAGCACAGCAAGGTGCACATCACCTTGCCCCAAACAGGTGTGGTGCCCGCCAACGCGGTGGCCATGCACCACCAGGCAATACTGTGTGGGAGAACTTCATGTACACTATAGCAGCACAACAGGGGGCATTGTGTGAAATGATGGCTCAGGCAATGGATAGGATGGCCACTTCCATTCTCCCCCCTGAAAGGCAGATGGAGCTCCAGCAGCAGGCAACAGAGTCCATTTGCCACTCACACAGGGAGGACATGTTGGCGTCCGACAGGGAGCGACGGGCTGGACTGGAGACACTGTGCACAGCCATATTTGTAGCGTCACAGGCCCACAGGAAAGCCCCGAGGTTACAACACAGCTCCCTCAGAAATACTCTGGTTGAACTTGAGGTGTCACGGAGTACAAGGTCAGAACAGCAGCTGGAGCAGCTGACACGCACACTCTCAGCTGAGCTCCAGGCAACCCGTCAGGAGATCCGGCCATCACGCGAGGCTATGCAGGCAGAAATGCATGCTACCCGTGATGTGCTGCATGGGGATCTCCATACCATCATCCTGCAGAACCAAACCTTTCAGACCTGCATGCTTGCTGCCATGGAGGAGCATGCCAGGGCTTTGCGTGGTCTGCCTCCCATATCACGGCCACCTTCTAATGTACCACCAGAGGGTGAGGACAGCAACGGCAGTTCTCCCACTGTAGCGTAGCCGTGCAGGCCATGAGCCCATGGAGGTATTTTTGTTTTTTCTCAACATCCATGCATGTGGGTGTTGGGGTGCACCCTGTACCTCGTCCCTCCTGGGTGGCCTCCCCCCCTGGTCCACACATGGCCATTTTGGATATTTTATTTTTAAAACAGTGTGGTGATTTGTGGGGCTCCCGTAGGCATCCACTGTGTATTCCAGCTGGGCACATGCAGGCTTGTCCTGTCTTTGGGTTAGATGCTTGGGTTTCTGACACACACACCCCTTCTGCTTCCCCTTTCCATGGGCTTGCAAAGGGTGTGACCAAGTGACAGTAAATTACACAGTGACATTGGGCTCCCATAAGTTGTGTGGACAGTCTGTAGTCAAAACTGTGTATACATCCCTAGTGGGTATTGTTGTAGAAATCTCCACTGCATGGTGGATTTATGTATGGTTCTACATCCATGACTTTTTCCTTATATACATGTACCTTCTTCATGTTTTAACAAGCCCGGCTACTTTGCAGATGCAGTTCATGTATCTAGTACACTGAAACATTTGCCTACCACCAACACTCTGCAGTTGGAAGGGGTCGATGTGCTGCCTTAGTGAGGTTGTGACACTTGCACTACTTTGATTTTTAATTCTCATATATTGCCACTGTTTGAACATGTACTGATGTTTTCTCTTGCTGGTAAGTATTTGTTCATGTGTTTTGTTTTTTTATTCATTATTGAGAGCAAATTGTCTGTGGCCTGTTTCCATTTAGGACAGTGCACTTTGTGACACTTGTGTCATGTGTTGTGCATTCATTTGGTTGCTTTCACATTGCATGCCATGCCATGGTGTGTTGGGGAGGTGTTGGGTGACATGCCACTATTTTGATGTGGTATTTTGCAAGGCGGTAGTCATTCATGCTGCATGAATTTGTGCCTTTTTGTGAAACATTATTGGGTGTCTTTGAGTAGCTAGGGATGCACACAATGTAGCACTTCCAGGTGAACATTCTCAGGCTGGTATGGTTGTGACAGTTGACTGTCACTTTTGTCATCATCATTGATTGTGAGCTGTTATGTGCCAGGCCTGTGTGCACTCCGCAGGGGTGGGATTTTAGGTGAAGTAATTTGCCCCAAGCTGGGTCCGGGCTGCCTCACCACGTGCCCTTTCACCTCCCATGAGCAGCGGGCGTGCATGTGGTTGGGGATGTGGGGGCACCACCATGTCCACTGGCACGCCCCGCCGGGTTGCAACGTTGTGCAGGACACACGCTGCCACTATGATCCTGCACACTACTGGGGGCGCATATAGCAGCTGCCCACCAGAGCGGTCAAGGGAGCGAAAGCGTGACTTGAGCACTCCAAATGTGCGCTCCACTATGCCCCGGGTTGCAATGTGGGCTGTGTTGTATCTTACCTCGGGTGGTGTGGTGGGGTTCCGAATTGGTGTCATCCTGTAGGTGCTCAGAGGGTAGGCACTGTCCCGTGGGGAGGGGATAATGGTTGTCATTTGTGGGGTTTTCCCATTTCTCAGTTTCTGACATGCATGCATGTGCAGAGAAATTTATACTCACCAATTAGCCATGTGTCGCCATGCCGGCCAGCTTCCAGGTCCCAGTTTAGGGGTGACATTCTGAATATGAAACTATCATGGCTGGACCCTGGATAGTTGGCATATACTGAGGTGATGATTCCCTTGGCATCACATACGACCTGCATGTTGATGGAATGCCAGTGCTTGTGGTTCCGATAGATATGCTCAGTGGCCCTGGGTGGACGTAGAGCCACATGGGTGCAATCAATGGCACCTAGGACTTTGGAGAAGTGTGCCACCCTGTAAAATTGCTGGACAACAGCCTGCCTTTCTGTTGGTGTTCTGGGCATGTATATGGCCTGCGGACTGAGGGGCGTGCAGTCATGATGGCCAACAACTGGTGTAGGCAGTGTGACTGTGTGGCCTGTGACACACCCCCCACTATGGCACTTGTCCGCTGAAATGAACCAGTAGCCAAGAAGTGCAGTACATTGAGCACCTTTTCAAGGGGCTCAGTGCTTGCGAGCAAAGGGTGGGTGATGTCAGGTCATCCTCCCACTCCCTCACCAGGTCTAGGATTATGTGTGGTAGAAACCTGTACCTCCCATACACCTGGTCATCAGGCATCCCAAAAAGGCTGGTCCTGGTAAAAAAATGAGGGGCCTGGCTATCCTCCTCCTCCTGCGGTGTCCCACAACCACTGCTGTGAGGAACGGTGTATTCATCATAGCGTCTGAGCTTGTTTGTTGTTTGCTCACACTTTTATGCTGCGTGGGGCCGCTTGCGCCTGCTTCCTGCTGGCGTAAGTGTTTCCGGATTATTGCGTCTTTTTTGGCGCACGCCTTTCCCTTGTTCGATTACATGAATACGTGTTGTTAGCGCGCGTGTGGGCGTTGCAAGCATTTACCTCCGGTACTTCCCCTGTAATGCCCACATTTTCACGGTTTGTTCCCCATTCCCCGTGTTACTCCTTGTGTTACGCCCACTTTTCTTGTGTGCGCTACACTATGTGCGCTTTCCCTGTGCGTAGTGCTTGCCGTTTAGCGACGTGTGCGCCCAAGTGCGGCACACATGGATTTGGTGCACATCCCAGCTTTTACTAGCGCAGCGCATTCCATGAATCGATCAACGGCTGCGTGCGCGGCTTTGGCACATGTGCACTGCGATTTTCATGCTTGCACTCCCCTTTTCGGTGCACATTTATTCCATGAATTACCCTGATAATTTGTCTCCGCTATTACCTAGCCATCATCCAGTCCCGGATGTTGAAATCTACCTCAAACTAAACAAATTCAAGACTGAATTTGTCCTCATCGGCCCGCCCACTAAAAAAACTACTTGTTGAACAATAGCTCAATGACGCCTAGAAGGATTTCTTCCACAACTCTCAGACTCAGCAAAATCCTTATGCTTCACCATCAAAAATGAAACCCGTCATCTCGCTGCAGGACTTCTAGACCATAGTGTAGGCCAATCTAGTCTCGCACATCAATGGGGGAAATGCTTTTCTGACAGGGTACCCAGATGCCCACTTGGCTCCGCTAAAAGCAGTCCACCATGCTGCAGCATGTCTTATTATGAGATCATGGAAATGTGACTGCATTGCCCCCATCCTACGCAAACTACATTGGTTTCCACTCCAAGCCAAGATACTGTAAAAGACTGCATGTATCATCTATAAAGCGGTCACCAGTAGCACAACAGCGGTATCTGGTGATTCGAATACAAAGCATCAAATGCAAAAGCATCGAAAAAAAATCCTTTTTTCATAGGTAAAGGTTTTATTTTTATTATAATGGGCTTTAAGGGCTAAAAAACAGGGGGGACACCCATTTAAAAAAATGAAATAAAATGCATTTATTTCTATGCATTTTTTTTCCGATGCTTTTGCATTCGATGCTATCACTATAAACCCACACCAGCATACTTGGCGGCAAAGCTCCACATTTCAGGTGGCACATGCTCCTCATGCGGAAAATCAACCAACCGGCTTGTATCACAACTTGTCTGCTAAGAGAAGATCCGCAAGCCATGCTCTTATTGTCATGCACTCACCCTCTGGTACTTGATCCCGGTGTCGGCTCAGAATGCCCACACAATTCTTCAATTTCACAAATCTCTAAAAACATGGCTCTTTCAACAACACCTGACCAAGGACTAATTCCAATGGACGCACTTACCGACACACAGACCTCACAGTACTGCACTACTGTTAAAAGATGCCAGCCCAGATGTCAGCACACTCTTGCACTTTAAACAATGGATACAAACATATGACTACACAAACATTGTTCTCTTCTCAGACCCAAAGAATCACAGGCTCTTCGTTACGCAACACCCTGGTGTGAGGCTAGTCCTTTTGTTTACTGTGTGCCCTTTTATTCCTGTTTACAAGGACAACTCTTGTTAAAGGACTGTCCTACTAAAGATAGTTATTTTATACCCAACCTCACACAAGAGTGTTGTGAGGCAATTATTGACTAGAGAGCATGTTCAAGCTCCACCCTGCTTTCAACACATTTGAAACTGCACTTTGCACTCTCCTGGAAATGCAGCTGGCATAAAGAATAGTTTTGCGCCACACTAGTAGGGATCAGATAAGGCATTAGCTTGCACGATTAGTGTGTTTAAACTAGAATAGATTAGGTGACAGGAAAGCATGTTCACAAGATAGGGACTCACTACACAAGTAGGACACAACATTGTAGGTTGCTGCTACCCATAGTCAGGGAAATACTGTGACAGGCATGCACCAGGAAATCAGTAGAGATCAAAGCAGATGTGTTCTGCAGAGAATAAAACGTAGCAGCAGTTGCCATTTTAAAACTGCACAAGCACAGCAGAGTATAACGTTCTGTAGCTTTAAGAGGGCCTTGCAGGTAAACATGCTATTTGAAACAAATACATTTTAATTCAGGAAAAATCTGCAGTGGCTGGATGGTAGCTGCCTCAAAGGAATTTCCCAAGGCCAGAGTGAAGGTTTGCGATATCAGTGTCTAGGCAGCGAGCATTCAACCATTAAGGTAAATCAGTTCTGACGACACAGCAGACTATTTGAAATCCATGGAACGAACGGAGCATCTCAGGAATTGACAGATTAATATCTCAGCAATCGGTTCGGCGTGACTGAGAAGTGCAGATGCGGCTAAAAAGACAAAATGTTGCTGCAACGAAAATATTAAATATGGTCAAGGTGAAATGACTCATAATAATTACTTATAATGTGTCAAGAACAGGATTGCGCATTTACTGTTGCAAGACAGGGAGGGCCGGAAAACTGAAATTTGGGCAAGGACAACATTCTTAGAAACTTGGAGATGACATGGCTGGGATAAAATGGGCTGTTTTATTTAATAAAGAACACAGCAATAAGCTTATCCTCTCCTCCCATCTACATAGACATGTCGTCATGCCACCAGTTCAAGGATAGTGTGACTGCATGGTGACCGATAAACATGTACCTTTTCACTGCAGCAGCAGTTTTTGGCCTAACCAATAATGTGCAAGAATGGTGATGTAGCACATGACATGGGATATTTTATGGGTGGTACCTTAGCTAGAGAATAACCCAATCAGTAGCGGGGACATTTAGATACTGTATATAGCTTAGCAATCAGGACCAATTAGCAGTAGAGATAGGTTTTCATAACTCAGTGATCATGATGACATCAGAATGACTAATTTATATGATATAAACTGTGTTTTCTGTTCAAATGTTGGAGAAATTGAGAGGGAGAGCTTGGCTGTTAATTGAGTGTTTCCCCCAGCTTTGCATACTTTCAATAAAGCTGAGTTAGCTTGCAATTTGCATACCACAATCCACTCTGTGTTGTCTCTTTATTGACAAATACCAGGTAGAGGGCTGTGCTGTATTTGGGCCTGTGTTTTCAAGAGCAAAAGAGAAGCAGCCCCCACTGGCTATGGTCCAGCCGGATGCAGTAGAGATTGCCTGTCTAGAGAGAATACACAGAGCTTATCCGTGTCTGGCCTGGGCACACAGTGTTGATCCATATATGATTCAGATCAGATGTGGCCTTAATAATGAAATGAATTCCCAGCCACAATACCCCAACTTAGATATGGCTAATGGTTAAAAATCAAACTGCCACAAGGATGATATTTCATCAACATTATGTTGTTTTGGAACAGAGGTGTTTAAATGCAATCTTTGTACAGCAATGACTTGGCTGTCACAGCAGCTGGCAAAGGGGCACCTATGACCTTTGAACCTGCGATACTGCCTACCCACACTTAAAAATGTCCAATGTTCATTGTCCTTAATCTATGTATGTGCACTAATGTACTGTCCCTGGTGACTGTTCCATTTACTCTCCTCCACAACCTGGTCAGAATGTCCCTCAAATTCACCTGATTGTAAGATTTCTTATCTATTGTGCATTCTGTCATGATTAAAAGAGCATTGTTCCTCCTGTATATGCATGAATAAACAAATAAATAAATGCATACATAAAGATTAAATGTAAGGAAGTGAAGGGATATATAATAGTCTATGACACTGAGGCAGTCGCCAAAGCAATTGCCTTCAGCCATTGATAACACCCCCGGATATAACTGCATGCAATCAGTTTACATTGACGGATGGTCCTTCCCTTCCCCACTCAGCACTGCCGTGTAGAAGTTAAACAGAACAGGCGACAGGTTTGAACCCTAGGGCACACAACAACTCTTCCAGAATTAGATTACTAAGGGGTATTTGAACTGCAGAATGTTGTACAGTTAGTTGATAATTCACTTTGTATAGTGAATGGGTGTACTGTTTCCAATACCCCAGCAAAATGCCCTTTCATAAGATCACTAAATGGCCCAATGGTTTACTTCGTGATGGGAACTGGTACTAGTGGTGTATAAAGCATCTGGTGATTGAGATGCATGTGGAAATTCACCATCATCCCCCTATTCGGATGCTATGCAATTGATAGGCTGGTTCAGAATAATGCAGTCAGAGATGTATCGAACTCTCGAGGGAGACTAGAATGGGAAAGTATGACTCATTACATCATTAAAGAACATTTTTATAAAAAAACGTCTCACATTAATTGAATGCTCTCTTATGGCTAAATCTGTTAATGCAAATATGATTGATCCATTCACATCCTTTAATGAGATTATTTTTTTTTTCACAAGCAAACCCCAAAGATCGGCTTGAAAACAGAAAACCTGGTTTAATAAAAGATATCAAGTTGCTAAGAAATGCCTTATGAAATCACTACAGAATCCAGCTTTAAATGCAGCTATTAAGGCGCAAGCCTGGAAACACAACCTATATATTTTACAGGATGCTCCAGGAATATATGCACAACAGACTGCATGTGGGAAACCAGTCAGTCATGGGATTCTAGACAGTTCTGAAATTGAGTTGCTGCTGGTCCCAGTACTGAACAATGCCCAAGCAAAGAGAGTGTGGTAGGCAATATCACCACTCTCCACAGTTTTAATATTTATCATACATTACTAGGGCCCACTTGAGCACTTCGCTAGTCCATCAAGCAACCACACACCAACCAAATTTAGAACCAGGTAGTGTCTGGTCTAGATACTGCCATCACAGTTAAGTCTTGCTTGTAAAATGTGCTGCACATTCCTTTCACTTTCTCTCATGCTTACCAATGACTAATCACGTTTAAGAAACATGCATCCCAGCTAACTCAACCATGATCCCTTCTCATCACCTCATGTGTTTTCCCCCATTCCTATAACCCCCACTCTTCCCACAACCCTTCTTCTTTTATATCTACAGACCAAGGTCTAAAGATACCCATGCGGGGTCCCAATACGCCACTTCTCGGACAAGGTTAGGCGCCATAAAACTGCCATGGTTGTGACTTAATAACATAACATTATGCAGTTGTTCTATTACACATTTGTTGGCCACTGAAACAACTTGCTTGTATCACTCAAGAACCCTTGCAGACAGTATTGCTCTAGAAGAGGTTAGAATGGCTATCAGAGATGCACTCCTGTAAAGCTCCTCGGCCAGATGGAGTACCTGCTGATTTGTATAATACCTCTCTGGATATCTGGGCTCCTCTGCTGCTCAACATATTGCAGGTTACTCTCAATACTAGACGGCTGCCAACAACCTCTCTAACATCAAATGTTGTTCTCAGATTGAAAAAGGGCAATCATGCAGATCAAACATTGTTACAGGCCTATCGCTTTGGGCGATATGTCACTAAAAATGCTTGGCAGGTCCTTGTGGACATATCTGGATGAGAATAAGATTATGGCCCTCATTAGGACCTTGGCGGAGGACCATGGCGCTATTAGCACCATGGTCCATGGCGCTAAGCTGCCAACTCCGCCATGGGGGTTGGCGGACTTACCGCCCCATTCCGACCTTGGCGGGGCGGTAAGTCCCCAATCCCCATTTACCCTTCCCCATTCCCATTTTTGCCCCATAGGGCATAATGGGAGTGGGGAAGGCGTTAATTACGCCACCGTAAATTACGGTGGCGTAATTAACAACAAGGTCCCTTAGCGCCATGGATTTTAACGCCTGCTAAAAGCAGGCGTTAAAATCACCATGGCGCTAAGGGAACTCGTACTCAGGCGGTAAGGGGCGGCAAGGTTTACGCCGGCGTAAACCCCTTACCGCCTGGGTCCTAATGAGGGCCTATGTCCCACTCACAGCTAGGTTTTTGGAAGTCCATAGGTACAACAGAACAGATTCTAAATGTGTCCCTCACTATTGATAAATATGATGAGGTTAAAGGTGGAGCATTATATTTGGCCTTCATGGAGCCTTTGACATGGTAAATAATCCCCTGCTCTGCTCACCTCTGTCTGTTCTGGTTATTGATAGTGGTTTCCTGGATATTGTTATGCAGCTGTACTGTAATACAGAAGCCTTCATTACGGGGATAAAAAGAGAATGCACTGGTACTTTCAAGTTCTCTAGAGGGGTTCAGAAGGGCTCTGGTATGCCCCACGTTATTATGTATTCTATCTTTTAAATGTAGATATTCCCTATTTTTTGGGGCATAAGACACTGGGCCCAATTCATGGAATTAATTGCGCCGAAAAAGAGGGACTTGCATGCAAAAACGTGCAAAAGCGCCCGTTTGTCGATTCATGGAACATACTACACGGGGCTCACCAGAGACTTGTGAAGAATCAGCGTGGGTCCAACATGTCACTGCGACACTGCGAACGCCTTGCGCGAGACTCCTAGCGAAGGGGCGTACCAACTTAGGCAGTCACCTACAAAGGGGACGGAACACGTGGAATGGGGAACAACAAGCGAAAATGTGGACGTAACAGTAAAATCCTTGCAACGCCCATCCTCGCAACGCGCTAACAACCCGTATTCATGGAATTGAACAGGGCTCTCTGGCGCCAGAAAAAGACGCGCAAATCCGAAAACACGCCTGCCACGCGAAAGCTGGCGTAAGCGTCACCTTGCATAAAAAGCAGCGCAAACAACCAACAAGCATATGCAGCTATGATGAATGTACCATTTCTCGCAGCAGTGATCGTAGGAAACCGCAGGAAGCAGAGGATGGCCAGGGCCTGCATTCTTCTACCGAGGACCAGCCTTTTTTGGGATGCCTGATGACCAAGTCTATGCCAGGTATAGGTTTCCACCACATATCATATTAGACCTGGTCACGGAGTGGGAAGATGACCTTACATCACCCACCCTGTGCTCCCAAGCACTGAGCCCCTTGGAAAAGGTGCTCAATGTACTGCATTTTTTGGCCACTGTGTTAATTGAGAAGACAACTGCCATAGTTGGGGGCATTTCATAGCCCACGCAGTCACGCTGCCAACACAAGGTGTTGGCAATAATGACTGCATGCCCTTCAGTCCGCAGGCACATCTACATGCCCAGAACACTGCCAGAAAGGCAGGCCGTGGTACAGGACTTTTACAGAGTGGCACACTTCCCTAAAGTGTTTGGTGCCATCAATTGCACCAATGCGGCTCTAAGACCACGTAGGGCCACAGAGCATATCTATCACAATGGCATGCACTGGCATTCCATCAACGTGCAGGTTGTATGTGATGCCAAAGAAATCATCACTTCTGTATATGCCATCTATCCAGGTTCCACCTAAGATAGTTTCATATTCAGAATGTCACCTCTATACCGGGTCCTGGAAGCTGGGAGGCATGGCAACACATGGATCATTGGAGAGTATAAATGCCCCTGCACATGCATGCATGTCACACACACACAAACGCACACCACTGACAAATATTCTCACCTTTTCAGGGGACAGTGCCTACCCTCTGAGCACCTACATGATGACGCCAATATGGAACCTTGCCACACCACCCCAGGTAAGATACAACACAGCTCATGTTTCAACTCAGGCCATAACAGAGCGCACATTCGGAGTGCTCAAGTCACTCTTCCACTCCCTTGACCACTCTGGTGGTGAGCTGCTATTGTGCACCATCAGTAGTGTGCAGGATCATTGTGGCAGCATGTGTCCTGCACAATGTTGCAACACGGCATGGCGTATCAGTGGACATGGTGGTGCCCCCACAACTCCAACCACATGCACGTTGCCTGGGCATGGCAGGGGAAAGGACACATGGCGAGGCTGCCCGTACCCAGCTTGTAGCTACATTTTTCACCTAAAATCCAACCCCTGCGGAGTGCACACAGCCCAGGCACTTTCCGGGTGCCATTCAATGATGACAAAGGGACAATCATCTTTGCCCACCAAACCACCCTCAGGATGTCCCCTTGGAAGTGCTACATTGTGTGCATCCGTTAGAACGCTCATACAATTCCATAACAATGTTGACAGGAACAGTAATTGCCTAGTACAACATACCATAAACACTGGACCTAACAGTGAATCTGTCTGACAGTGACACATCATATTTCCCCAAGTGTCTCAATCTGTTGTAATTTGCACAGGGCACCTAGGTGTGTTTTGCGTGGCTCTGCTAACTTAAGGGGGCAGGTAAGCACATACAACAGGAAGTCAAACAATAATGAACATAGGCAAGGTAATTCATAACGACCGAACAGGAACAAAGGATGGATCTCAATGTTCAACCAAGAAGAGATGGTAACCATGCACTGGACAAACAATGAGGAATCCCACTAGGGGTATATACACAAGTTGGACTTGAGACTGCCCACAGACATAAGGGAAGCCCAATGCCTCTGTGTAAGTTACTTTTACAGGCACCACTCCTTGCAGCCCATGGAACGGGGAAGCTGGAGTGGCTTCTGTGTCTAGACCCTAAGGCACAAACAAGGAGTGTATTTGGGGAATTTCTGCCCTCCTGTGGGAAGTTAGGAGGGGAGTTCCCTGGGTTAGGTGCTTGACTGGATCCCCTCCCCCCCGGGCTGGAGGAGTCCACACATAACCCAGGATGGGTTGGTTTCCCTTGTAACAGGGACTTACATAATCAGAGGAATGAGGGATCCCATTTGTGGGACTACCTCCTTGACTCCCTGTTTGTGACTGGCCCGAGGGCCTTCTGGGCTTAGAGTTATTCTGCGCAGGCAAGTTTTTAGGCCACCCCCCATCTCCAAATCTAAAATGCCGGCAAACTTTACCTCTGCCACCCTAGCAGCAGCAGGGGTGCTGGTTGATTGGGGGCTTTTCCAGCCATTATTTTTATTTTCTATGGGCTTCTGCACCTCATAGATCCTGGTAGCCTGTTCAATGACCCAGTCTAGTGACCTTTTCTCATGAAAATCTCTCACTAGCTGGGTCATGATGTATTTGGGTAAGGCATGGAAAAAAGTGTTAACAAATTCTTTGCGCTCAGTGCGCACCCTTCTGGTAGTCTGGGCAAAGGCACAATTAAATTCCTGCACAAATTCTTGTGGGGCCTGATCCTCCCCACATTGCAAATTGTAGGCTGCCTTGTGAGCCTCTTAGGGATTCCGGTGAACAGAAAAGTGCTTTAAGATGGCCGCCCTGTAGGTGGACCATCTTGCATGATTTTGGTCCTCCAGCCCCGCAAAGAAACTGGAGTATTCTGGGGAGAATGTCCATTTTACATACTGAATGCAGCTACTGCTGTCTTTCAAATGGAAAGTCTCCATCATTTGCTCAAAGAGCTCCAAGTGTTCCCAAACAGAATACTTGGAGTTCTTGTGATAAGGCGTGATGACACTCCTGATTGCCTTAATCTGTTTTAAGGGGTCCTTAAGCAAGGCCCTTTTTGCCTTATTGGCCTTCTTGGTTCGGGTAACCCTGGTCCATTCACCCTCTGACTCAGACGCACTGCTCCCATAGGTGCCCGTCTGATCTTCCAGGTTTTCCCAGATTCTGCAAGCCTGGGGACCTGGTCTCCTGTGTCCTGTGACGTTCAGAGGAGGCTTCAGATTCCTCCTTGCTGCCAGGATATGATGGGTACCCCCCGCTCCCCACTGACCTAACTGGGTAGAGGTTTTCAGGATGCCCTTAGTGTGCCTACTCTCCTGGGGTTCCCCACTAAATTGCACTGTAATTACCCGGATGCCCGCCCATCCATTCCTGGGTGGTACTGGCCTATGAGACCCATACTTTTGGCTGGATAGTAATCTGCCATCCCTGTGGCCCTGTGCTCATGTGCGCCAGGGGACATGGGGGTGGCAGAGTCCAGGGACTGGGAGAGATGAAGGCCTCTGGTACTAGGGCTCCTGAGGTTATGCTCAGTTGTTTCCCTTTCCCAGCGAACCTCAACTCTATCACCCCCTGCTCCCTGTTGCCATGCAAGAGCCTGTGCTTTCAGTTCCCCAGTCAAGGCCTTACTAGACTCTATTAGTCTCTCCTGTATGGCTACCTGTTGCTGGAGCCTATCATTGTGGTGGCAGAGAGCCTCATTCTCTCTCTGTGCTTCCTGGTTAGTCTTGGAGTACTGGGCCAGTCTTTGCTGAAGGAGGGTTACCTCCTGAGTCCCATCCCTACTGGCCTGCTCCTTTCTTGCCAGAGCATCTTCCGCCCTCCTGGTGTGCTCCAACAAGTTTTGATGCTCTTTTTGGAGGTCACCCAGTCCCTGGAGGGCCAGGTGATTTTCTTCCATTTTTCTTTTTAAGTGGCAGACTTCCTGGCCTAAGGTGTCCCTTTCCTGACTTAGAGCCTGCCTCTGTGCCGCCAGGTCATCCCTCTGCCTTTGAAGGGCACCAGCTTTCTGGCGCTCTTCCTCAAATTCTGTCTGGGTATCCAGGTCTTTCAGAATTAGTTTGTTGCTCTCTGCCTTCTCCCTATCTAGGTGGCTTTGCAGGGTGACTACCTGCTCTGTGCATGCCCTATTGAAGTCCAGTTGTTGCTCCAGCTTTTTCTGCCTCTGCAGTAGGGAGTCCAAACCTTCTTGATACTCCTTCTGCAAGGCCAGAAATCTGGTATCCTGGTCAGACTTTTCCTGTTGCAGGATACCCATATCCTCTTTGATTTTAATGTGATACTGTCTACTCTCATCTTCTGACTCCTGTCTCCTGTGCAGCCCCTGCTCAGAAGAGACCAGGTCAGATTGGGCCTTCTCTAATGCCATCTGTTGCCTATTTGCCAGATCTTGGCCTGCAGCACATTTGTCCTATATGGCTCCCATATATAAATATAAATATGCCGCTATCCTGACAATCTTGCCGTGCTCATCTTTGGCTTTAGGGGCCATATATAGTTCACTCAGGGCCACATGTAATGGACCCTGATCTCTCCATACGTCTGACCCTTTTGCCGTGATCTGGGGTGCGATTGCCTGCAACCACACCGTCTGGTCCTGTTCCGTCCGTTCGCCTCTCACAAATAGCTTATGTAAGAGGTGCTCTCAGGCTATTTTGATATCTACCAAGGTCGTCATTCTGGAAATTGATTTCATTCCTGACTTACAGAAGTTAGTATTTTATTTTGCAAAACAGATCGTCTCCTTAGAGCGTCCTTCTTTTGAGGGGTGCTTTTACAGTGTAACACATCGTGGTGATCCAACAGGATTTATGTATCCTGTCAGATAGCACACTGTATTAAGCTTGTCAAGTAGTAGTTCTAATCCAGACGTCCCGGCTCGAGCTCCCACTCAGTTAGTGACTCCAATTCAGCACTCCAACTAAGTCAATGCCTAGTCTGGGATGCCCAAGGGAAGCACTTCTTTATATATTTTTATGACAAGTTCATAAATCTGGATGATAAACCCTTGTATAACACCCCTCTCTTTGAATCCCCCTGACCTCACTGAGCCAAGAAGTAGGTTTGTTTTGCAAATTAAAAGATTTATTTGAAAAATGTAACAATATATATATATATATATCACACTTTTATGAATAAATTAATATTTGATAGCACACTTATGAATATAATGTTGATCTACAATGGGTAATGTTACAATTGCACACTCTTTTCAATCAGTTAGGAGTTAATATAGAAAGGATAAGGTAGCAGAGAATACTTTTATGGTTTCAAGGAAAAGCAATGATGGAAAGAATGCAGCACATAAATAAACTGATATGGTTTCAACAAGAGATAATATGATCACTTTTCCTTGTGACAATTCACCCCCCCCCTTATGCAATATAAAGCAATGGAAAAGAGAGCACACAGTTTTCAGGAATACAAACAAAATGCAATACAAATTCTAGTTCCCCCCTTGCAAGCCTAGAGCAACCGGTATGCTTTTAAACAGTCAAAAATACTTTTAGATGTGATTTGCAATGAAGTGAAAAATATGCTAACAATGATTTTAATTCCCTATAGAAGATTCAGGGTAGGTGACAGCTACTTTGAATTAGTTCAGGTCAACACTAGCAATTATTCAGGAATGATTATCAGATTGAAAACGAATTTCAGCAGTTGCAAGCAAAAGACAGCTATTTTTGACAGGTGGAGAAATTGAGTCAAATTGCAATTCGCTGCACTTTTTCCGATTGTGTCGATCGCGATTACAGAAAAACTATAAGGAGTTGGAATGTCGTTCTGGGATTGTTGGAACGCTTAGGATCTTAGCTTTAAAAATCTCGCTTCTAGGACATGCGGTTCAAAAGATACAGATGATTTAATGGAGGTAGATTCTCAGAAATAAAGTAAGGTTTAAATGACAAATGACACTTTCACAGGTTTGAAATCACAGAATGAACACACAATTTCTATGATGCAGTTCTAGGTAGGTGGAAATGGTTTGAATTAGATTATTTTAAACTAAGAGATTGGTTCTGCACAGTTCTGTCTGGATACTCACACTATAAATTTGAAATAGGCCGTCAAGATCTGGTCAACAGGTTTAGCTGCGGTTCTCCTGCCACGGGACGGTCTCAGCCACTGGTTCTGCTCACAGCATGGCCTCTGGTCTGGGTCTGGCAATGCACAGTGGTCTGGTCTGGTCTTCTGGAACTGGATCAAGTGGGTTCTGGATACAGCACTGCTCTCTGAGTCTGGTTCTGGCAAAAGTTCTTGGCAAAGAAACAGAAACAGCACAGCCCGGCTGTTTTATTCTGATGTGCCCCTTGGAAGTCTGGGGTAAAATCAGGTTGCAAGATTGTAAGGCCAGCTGAGAATACTTTTAGCTTGCAGTAGGCCTTCTGCTTCAAAGTTCTGGAATCTGGAGTCTAAGTTCTGGATATGGTCCTTCTGGATATTGTCTGGTCCGGCAAAGTGCTTCGCAAGAAAGTGGAAAGAGCAGTCCCCACCTGGGACTCAGTGGTTATTTTTATGTCTTTTGAAAGTATGTGGGAAGGCTAACTTTCTATGCCCAACCCACTAAGGATCCTGATAGGTTAGGGGATTTCCGGTCCTCTGACTGGAGAATGGAGTTGTGAGTCATCCCGTTTCATGAGACATCATTTTTATGACATACAGAAAGAACACTCCCCTTTGGTTTCACTTCTAAAATGAATTTTTCATAACAAACAGGTTTCCCAGATACACATAATACATGTGCACATCACAGATGAATTTAAGACAGTTCTCTGTTCAAGCCCCATGTTCCTGCTAGCTTGGGTTCAGAAACAACAACATTTTGCGCTTTTAGTGGGTTTTGCCATGGTCGGTTCGGCATGAAATTTTACAAAGACCTGCAACCCCTCCCTCCGCACATTACAATAAGTTTTCAATTCTCTAGTGTAAGCACAGTGTCTGTCATATTAATAAATCACAGGGTTCGGTCTCAGAACATCGTACAGAGTCCTAACACCTCTTAAAATGTACACAGAAAAATCACAGGAATAATGATATTATTTATATTCTTTTGACAATTTCGTACTATGAATTATCCATCTTTTTAAAATTATGCTCTGGCCCAGATGGGCGTGTTTAGGTCCTAAAGTACATGGGGGAATTCCTGGTTCGTCCCCACCTCCAAGCTCAGCTGGCTCACAGAGGCAGTGCCCCTCCCAGTTCCTTCCAAGAGGAAGCCATTTAGGAACCCCTGATTTAGCAATTGCTTTGAGCCAAGGGAAGTTCATTGTTCTATTTCCCTGCAGTCCCAGGTACCCCTCCCCTGATTCAATCAGAGAGGTGTGATCTCCTTTTGGTGGGGGCAGCAGAAGGTTTCCCATGGACAGAGGCCTCTTGAACTTTTAATTAAATCAGACTTGCCTTCTGGTATAGAGCATGGGAACAGTAGGTGTGAAGAATTCTCATTGACCAGCAAGGCTTTGTAGTTCCAGCTGACTCAGGTTCCTTTTCAGCTCCTGAAATACAGGTCTCCTGTCAGAGTTTAGATCTCAAGCACCGGTACTGCACCCATTTTTTTGGCAGCTGTCTTGAATTAATGCATTTTAAAAAAAGGGATTTTACTTGATAGCATATGATCCTTGCTAACATTGTATTGATGTGAATTCTGCAGTAGAGTAATGTAGAACACTCCACCAGAAGTTGGATTTTTTGTTTGGTGATTTTTTTCCCATGATTTTAGCAATTTTTGACATCAATTAAAACGGATTTTGAACAGTACCATATTCCTTTGCACTGGTTTTGCTCTGTGTGCAGCCAAAGAATAGGGTCTGGCAATGGTCACCTGTATTAACATTGACAGAGGCAAAAATGGATGGCAACCTATTTTTCATGTTTTCCCTGTGCATTTTCTGGTGATTTCTGGCCATCATGATGTTTTCAAAGCCAGTAATGCACAGTTCTGTTATAGGGCTTGGATGCGTGGGTAAAAACATCCCACACACAAATGTGGGCCTACAGTTGAGGATGTCTTCCGTGTTGGAGCAATATGGGCAGCGAATCAGGGCAGAGAGGCAGCAGGCTCAAGAGGCAAGACTCAACATGGCCAGGATGGAGACTGCACTGTGTCGTGCAAGGCGACATCGCCTCATCCTCGAGGAGGCTTGCAGGGACTGGGAGGCGAGGGAGAGAGCCATGCTGATGGACCTGCAAGCCCTCGAGGAGCAAACAAAGGCACGCATTGTGGCAGTGGCCGCAGTGCTCGATGATGCCCTGGCCCAGACATTGAGCGACATTGGTGTGGAGGAGGACTAGCCCGCTGCCTTTGTGCATAGTTTTTTAGGTATAACTTTCTGTTGATTTTATTTATTATTTGGAGCTTTGGGACATTTCTCCTTTTTTTGCACATCGTTTTTCATATGTTGGTTTCCTTTTCATTATTTTATTATTTGGAGTGGACTTTGGACATTACTCCATGTTTATTGTGTAAATAGTTGTATTGGTCTTTTTTTGTGTTCACCATGAGGTAATGTTTTTTATTTTTTTATTTCAGATGGTATTGTAAATATTTTTTATGGACATGGGGCCTCATTACACGGTAGGCGGTGAGCCATGGCGCTATTAGCGCCATGGCTCATGCCGGTAAAATACCGGCACCGCCTTGGCGGAAAGGGGATTTACCGCCCCATTCCAAGGTTGGAGGGGCGGTAAATCCCCTTTCCGCCATTGCCCTTCCCCATTCCCATTTCTGCCCCATAGGGCTCTATGGAAATGGGGAAGGCGCTAATTATGGCACCGCAATTTTGCGGTGCCGTAATTAGCTCCGAGGTCCCTTAGCGGGTTGGATTTTAACGCCTGCAAGAAGCAGGCGTTAAATCCTCCAACCCGCAAAGGGACCTCGTAGTACGGCGGTAAGGGTTAACGGTCACCGTTGCCATTAACGGTGACCGTTAACCCTTACCGCCGTCCGTGTAATGAGGCCCATGGACATTTTTGCATTCTTTTTATTTTTTTCATGTACATATTTGTAACTTTCATTTACAGTGTGTATGAGCACAATACACTGTTCAATATATTTTATTTTCTTAACTCACAGTCATTGTTTCTCACTGTTTTTTTGGCAGTGTGTTGGTGTGTTAGTCTGTTTAGTGTCCCCGGTTCTGAGCATCATTGGTCATGTGTGTGGTTACTTGCATGCCTGTGTCATGTTTGGTATCCATTTGTGTGGTGAATATACAAATGTGGCTGACAGGTTGATGAGTGTGAAGGGGGAGTTTGGGTGTGCACGGTAAAATGGCATTTGCTTTCACATATGCAGCATCACTGCGTATTGGCACTCACTGTGTTTGTGAGGGAGGTGGGTGGGGTGACTGTGGGAGTGTTACATGTTCAGGATATTGGCCATGATTTGCTTGATACTGTGTAACACACATGTCGTGCTTTCACCTTCATCAGCATGTGTTTGTGCAGTTATCATTGTCTCTGGAGTTGGTCTACCTCTTGCGCTGCCATGCAATATTGGCAGTACTTTGGATTTACATATCGGCAGACCAATGCAGCTGTCTCAGTGCATGGCACACTGTCTGATTGCCATATACTCAATCAGAACTCAAGTCATTCCTCTTTGCTTTTGCTTTCTTTCCTCCTCTCCCCTGCTGAACTCCTGTCTGTATCTGCACTGTTCACCTGGCTACCATCTGACCTTGGGCCAAGGTGCCCCTGCCTGCCACTTGCACACCTGCACTGCCTCCCTGGCATCCCCCACACTTTGACCGTTTTTCTGTATTCCTACAGCACCATACCTGCACTTGACACCTGTTGTCTGCACTTAGCCTTGCCCTTGCCACCAGCTGACCGCACTTTGATGATTTTAATTGTTATTGCATGTCTTATGATGTCCTTCCCATGTACTGCACTGCCCCCTCTCCCTTCCCCCCATACTTTTAACCTTCACCAATTCCCATGCACTTGCACCATCTCAAGGTCACCTGGCCTAGCAAGATCGTTGTCTCTGCCTTCACTCTTTTCCCCCTCCCCTGACTCGTTGCAACCTTCAAGCACTTGTGTATAGGCGCATTATGAATGCCATATCACTATAAATTAATTCATATCATATCCTTCACACATGGGAGCAACTGTGATGTGTTTATTAGGAGATCTGTTCTGGTAATATCAGTTCATTGATGCTCAAGCTGTGACAGGCCTTCGCAGTGTCTGTTCATGTGGCACACATTGAGGCTGCTTTTTATTCTGTCACTGTCTGACTATTTCTCCATGGGGATTTCTGACTGTGACATTGTCACATGGACAGCAGGGCCTCACTTTACCATTAACTTGTTACATGTGTATGTTGGGAGATGATTGCGGACAGCAATTGTGTTTGAGCAGCTGCCACACTCATGGATGTGGGCCAGGTGTATGCATTTATTTGTGTTTGCAGGATACATTTTACAGTGGATATTCGGGGTGGTGTCACAACATGTCAGTCAAGGTGCACGACACACCATCGATGGAATGATGATGTGTCACTAAGTCAGCGTCCAGCATGAAGGTGATGTCCGGTCTGGAGGGGGCTGCCTGCCGGGTGGCATCACAGGTGATGGGGGCTGAGGTGTTCCATGTGAAGGGGGCTGTCTGCAGGTTGGGTTTATGGGGGCTAAGGTGGGGGTGTCCCATGTGGAGGGGGCTGCATGCAGGGTAGGGTCATGCGTGATGGGGCTGGGGTATCCCATGTGGAGGGGGATGCCTGCAGGGTGGGTTGACAGCTGATGGGGGCTGGGGTGGGGTTGTCCCATTTGGAAGGGGCTGCCTGCAGGTTGGGGTCATGGGTGATGGGGGCTGGAGTGGGGGTGTCCCATGTGGAGGGGGTTGCCTGCAGGGTGGGGTGACGGGTGATGGGGGCTGGGGTGGGGGTGTCCCATATGGAGGGGGCAGCCTGCAGGGTGGAGTCATGGGTCATGGTGGCTGGGGTATGCCATGTGGAGGGGGCTGCCTGCAGGGTGGGGTGACAGTGATGAAGGCTGTGGTGGGGGTGTCCCATGTGGAGGGGGCTGCCTGCAGGGTTGGGTCATGGGTGATGGGGCTGGGGTATCCCATGTGGAGAGGGCTGCTTGCAGGGAGGGGTGATGGGCGATGGAGGCTGAGGTCGGGGTGTCCCGTATGGAGGGGACCGCCTGAGGGTGGGGTGACGGGTGATGGGGGCTGGGGTGGGGGTGTCCTATGCAGAGGGGGCAGCCTGCAGGGTGGGGCATGGGTGATGGGGCTGGGGTATCCCATGTGGAAGGGGCTGCCTGCAGGTTGGGGTAACGGGTGATGGGGGCTAGGGTGGGGGTGTCCCATGTGGAAGGGGCTGCCTGCAGGGTGGGGTCACGGGTGATGGAGCTGGGGTATTCCATGTGGAGAGGGCTGCCTGCAGGGTGGGGTCACAGGCGATGGGGGCTGGGGTGGGGGTGTCCCATGTGGAGGGGGTTCCCTGTAGGGTGGGGTGACCAGTGATAGGGGGCTGCCTGCAGGGTGGGGTCAAGGGTGATGGGGTTGGAGTTGGGGTACCCCATGTGGAGGGGGCTGCCTGCAGGGTGGGGTCACGGGTGATGGTGGCTGGGGTATCCCATGTGGAGGGGGCTGCCTGCAGGGTGGGGTGTTGGGTGATAGGGGCTGGGATAGGGGTGCCCCATGTGGAGGGAGCTGCCTGCAGGGAGGGGTGATGGGTGATGGGGGCTAGGGTGGGGGTGTCCCATGTGGAGGTGGCTGCCTGCCGGGTGGGGTCACCGATGATGGGGCATGGGGTATCCCATATAGAGAGGGCTGCCTGCAGGGTGGGGTCACAGGTGATGGGGCTGGAGTGTGGGTGTCCTGTCAGGAGGGGTCTGCTTGCTGTGGATTGCGAGGTGGAGACACACAATGTGGCTGGGGTGCAGCCAGGGATCGTGCAGAGTTTTCATGCGATTTGGCTGGGGTGCATCCAGGGATTGCAAGGTGTTTTCGCGTGATTACGCTGGGGTGTGGCTGGGGATTGCGCAGTGTTTTCACATGATTTGGCTGGGGTGCGGCCTTGGATTGTGAGGTGTTTTCGTTGATTACACTGGGGTGTGGCCAGGGGGTCGCGCTGGGTTTTCACACGATTTTGCTAGGGGGCTGTATGCTGGCCCAGAGATGGCACGGAGGCTTGCACCGTGTTAAGCATTTCACTTGCTTTTTACTGCGCGTGGGGTCGTGTTGGGGGGTGTTAATGGTGCAGCATGCTGTTCTTTGTGCCACAGCTACTGATGCCTCAGAAAATCCATGAATACGCGTGCCGTGCAATAATTTCTCTGCGCCACTGCTGGCGCACGCTGCTTCTCGGCGCACAACGCTTGCACCTTTTCTGTGCCAGATTCTATGAATCGGGCCCGTTGTGTTTAGCATACGGGGACGAGGTTGTTTTGTTCGGCAGAATGCCCAAAGCGCTGCACATTTTTTGGAAATTCTAAATGAAGTCTCGAGGAAGAAAAGCAAATAGTTTTAATTCTATAACCCACTTATTTCACTGGGCAATGTAAATCTAAAACGGTTACAGGCATTTATTTGACTATTTGGCCATTAGCCTGCATAAAAAGAATAATTGGCTGCAAAACGTGGTGCAAAATTCGAGCAGTACTGAATAAATCTAATGCAGGTTACAGTGCTTCTCTTCCAATCACGGCGGTGATCACTAAACTGCACATTGTTTTATCCTCCAAGGCCATTTACAGTGCATTGTTGCAACATATTTAATGTACACTAGCACTCATCCCAACCCTGTGTTACTGCTCTCACACAGTAGACCCATGTTCATGTTTTGCCAAACCTGTTGTAGATTCCCCTTTAGGAAGACACCCAGGCAATGGAAAAGCAATGATGTGTTACAAAGCCCTTCTCTACCTTGTTATTGCCATTGGTTTTTACTATTGTGGTCTGAAAAAGAAGAAGACAATACTGCCACATCTTTGTTCCTTCACTGAGAAATGTGTGGACATCAGCCGAAACAGTGCCCCCCAGACAGAACCTGTCATCAAGAAACCAAGAGCAGGCATTGTCACAGCGCTATATGCACTGTCCTCATTGTTGGCAACGGCCTCCCCAACATTAAAATGTTCTTATGAAAATGCCTAGCTTGTACAAAAGACCCAGCTACGAAACATATAGTCAATGAACAAATCAGTTTTCAGTTTTTTTTCACAACAGACACCATTTTATTTTTTATCACAATGCTCATTTAGATGATACCCAGTGCGTAAGTGGCCGAGTCTGGAGTTTGCTTACAAATGTGCAATTCCTTTGCAAAGGCTCTGTTCTTAAACCATCTCAGGGTTTGGGTCTTTCCTCTTTATTAGGCAAATCGATTCCCAGAGTCTTGAAAAAAAGCTGAAAAACTAGGAAGTAAACAGAGTTTACAAGGAAGATTCTCTGAGAGTGCTAGACCCAAGATAACGATCCTCTCTGTAACCTGGCAATTCATCTTGTCCGGGGAACACTAAAGAGTAGGTCACTGCATTATCACAGCTACGTGCTTTCAGGTAGAACAGAGCGTCATCTTTAACGCATTTGAAAATGAAACACATGAATGTTGCACCTGTCTGACAAATGCAAACATGCATTTTCTAAACCTTAGCAAAAGTCTAAACCTATATTATTAATTTTTGTTCTTGATTCTGAGATTTGGGGCCTGATTCATGGAATTTTTAGTGCAATGAAAAGTCACTTTGTACTAGTGCAAAGTGATTTTGCACTGCCAACAAACACCCCGATTCACAGAGTAGTGCAATTTGTATGTTTGCAGTGCAATAACCGCCCAATTCACATAGTGGTTCAAAGGGTATTTTTGCAGTGCAAAGTCACTCTGCACTGCGCTAAAAGTTCCATGAATCTGGCCCTTAATTCTTAAATAGACACACGTTCCGCAAAGATGGTTAACATCAGAAGCTATGTGTGATTTTAGTCAACCTTGAAAATGGTAGACAGAATTGCATGCAGTTCCCTCTGGGACCACCACATACGATTAGGGCTACAGGTGTAAGCAAAACCAACCTTTGGCATAAGTCTGCACTACCCAGTTTAGTGGTAGCAGGGCTGAGCCAGGCTTATCTCAAGAGGGAATGTGAGCAGTACAAGATATTACACAGAGGACTTACACTCACAGTGGTTCAAGCAGACACTCATACTCAAGGTTTCTTGGTAAAACACTTATTAATTTATTTACGCAATCATTTATAAAACATTCACTAGTGTTAGGCAACTTAATAATATACACAGATATACTTCAGTACTAAACCAATAAGTTTCTAAACAAGTTTGGCTCCCCTTAATTGAGAGCAAAATGGCACTTCAGTAACTGTCAAAAGGAGTAAAAAGGCATAAAGTAGCAGAATAGATCACATATACTTGGTAGACTGTGCAAATAGTTTCAGTTCGCCAGAATCGTGCAATTCAAGTCAATAGGCCAGGCCAAAGTCAATGGGCTAGTGTTCTGGATAGGAAAGAGCAGTTCTGGAATCAAAAGGGAAAGTCTTTGCAAAAGTTCTTCGAAGTAGTTTCGGCAAAAGGAATCATATGTCGGGTCACAAGCTGATTAGGCATGCAAGTTGGGAAAGTTTCACAAACTTTCACCGTGAGAGAGGTTTTCTCAATCGAATGGACACAGTACCTTACTATGAAGAAACATATGCTGCTGAAGTTGTGGTTTCCTGGCAGTTCCTGCAGATCTCACTGTTCCTGAGCCTCAGTCGTGGGGACAAGAGGGAGGACATCGGGGACTCCTACACTGCACGGGATCATCGAAGAAAGCAAACAAGATGGAGTCACTTCAGTTTCCAGTAGCTGTAGACTGCAGAACACAAGCTGGTGTCCCTCTCCCTGGTTAATCCTAACCAGCCTTCAGAATGGTATCCAGGTGTCTTACGAGTTGATTGGTCCCACCAACTCAAAGGAAGAAGCCGTCCTTGAAGGAGATTCTCTGTCGAATGGAGCTTTGGCAATTTGGACGTGCAGCAGGGTTTCACCGGGCAACCAATGATCCAGGAATTGCAGCAGCCATCCCTTTTAAGCTTGTCTTCAGTTCTTTCATTCCAGTGGTCGACTCTGCCTTCCAGTCCAGGACACTCGCTTTTTAAACAGTTTTCTCCCATTCATTCCAGCCTAGCTGTCACTCACTCAGCAGGATGGCTGTCCTTGCTGGACAGTCAGCCAGCCAATTGCGCCAGAGTGCATTTGGGTCTCCTAGGAGACTAAGCACAGGGAGTTTTGGGCACCTCCCTCACTTCCTGCCCACCTCAGACACTCAGACGACAGAGGCGGTCTTCAGTCCTGAAGCCCGCCAAAGGCAAACAAACAAAGGGACCAAACCTGGTTTGGCGCGCAGAGACAAACTTTAGAAGTACCTTTCCAAAAGGAAACAGCATAAAAAGAAGACCGGGACCTGTTTTAACAAGGGGCTTAAGGCGCCATCTTGAAAAACATGGCTCCCATGATTTTTAGCTACCGGTGTTCACAGTCAAGAAAAATCATGGACAGTTAGTTGTAAAACCACTGCCAGCAGCCTTTTTAATAGGAAAGGGTAGAATCTGACTGCTACATGAGTATTTAGACACAGGAGATACTATGTAACCCCTCCAGAACTCCATTGTAAGATGGTGTGTGCTGGGTCTAGGAATTTGGAAAGACTAATAAAGTCAATTTCACTTTACATTCTCTGGGAAACAGTAGTTTATCCCAGAGAAGGTATTTACACCTTTGGGAAGTCTAAAAGACATCCCTGGGTCACTGCACTGAAGGTGCTGTTTAACACACATGAAAAAATGATGCCTATGGAGTAATCTAAAACCCCATATTCAAAGAACATAAGTGTGAAACACACATCAAAACACAAGAAAGAGTGGAAAAAAAGGCTCACACTTTTTGCAGGTAAAAAATCAAGTCCTCAAAATCCAGCAAAGTTGCTGGGGGTCTCTAAGTTAAAGGGAATCGCCACATTTATGAGAATTCTCCCCAACAGAAAAGAATTAGCAACTACATTAGTAAACAAAGTTACATTTCACAAACCAGCAGAACGATCCTGTTAGGTTTCATAAGAATCCACATTTCACATTTCTAGATTTCATCATGTGTTTACACTAGCAGAACGATCCTGTTAAGTTTCATAAGAATCCACATTTCACATTGCTAGATTTACACACTTCTGTCCCAGAATGGATGATTCCTCTATAGCCCCTTACATGCAAATGGTGTGTATGTTGTGCCCAGTTTATATTGTGGTGCATAATATCCCTGCATTTATAGTTTACTTAGAACCGTAAGCTTCAGAAAATTCCTCTCCATCAAGTAGACAGTAGTTACAGGAACCTCTTTGAAAAGTACTCTAAAAAATCATAACTTCATGCCCCACAGCTGATTTATTCAAAGGCAAAGCTCATCACAGTCTAGAGGAGCAGCTTTATACATCTGCAGAAGATCCTGCCCACTTACCATCCCTGTATCAGAGACATGAAACCTTATCTTGCCTGACACCAGCTATTGTACCAATACCGCCACAAGTATTTGGAAGGAGATACCCATTGAGACAACCCTATCGAATGTACCCCCAAAGTGATGACAACCTACAGGAAGAGCTCCCTGAAGGAATATGAGAAAGAGCTAAGCAAGTGAACTGATGATATCATAAGAAAGTACGCACCATGTCCCAAGATACAGAATGAAGACAATGTATGGATGCTTGAGGACAAATGACGAAGTACAGAATCGAGTAAACTATCAACATGGAAAAGAAGATTACATGTTAACAAAGTGCGTCAGAAAACAGAAGTTTAATAAATGCACAGATGTTGAAGCGCAAGGTAGATCAAGTCATTACATAGGCTAGTTATTTGTAGTAAATAGAATGCAGGTGAAGCCGCCATTGTACAGAAACTGGACATTGGTATCATGAAATAAATAAGCCAGAAACCATGAACGGAGCATGGAAAGCTGTGTCGTAGCAGAGTAGCAGGGTAATGGAGCTGCATGGTGAGGCTGCCTGGCCTGAAGTCATGATTCTGGAAATCAAGGTCAGCCATCTACTCTGAAGGAGAACGAGTGCGCAGAGGATTAATCTTCTCACGTTAAGGCGCAAGAAAAACCACAAAGGATGCCAAGTTTTAATTCATTTAGAGCAATTAAAAATGACGAAATGGACCAGAACGTGTTCTCAGGTCAGGTGTGCCAAGGAAGTAATTAGAGCTTGAACTTGAAGTTCCAGACACAACAGCAAGTGCCCTCACGCCTGTGCATTACCAAAGACAAGAATACTCTACAAGGCTAAGACAATTTCATGGCAGAAGGCATGGGTGATGAGAGATGCTAGGCTAATTAGGTGGTGAGGTAGCTTCATGTCCTATCTCCCTGCTCCTGGGCTTACGTGCTGCTAAATGAACCAAATGCTCCAGATATGACACAAGCGTGCCAACCAATTGTATTAGTCTGAATAACAAAGGACCTTATAGCTTGTAAAACCAATGAGAAACTGTGTATCTATTGTTTGCGAAATGACATGTTTTAAGAGGTATAAAATGCAGGATATCGGTGCACTGCTGTGTACAATAGTTCATCATGTATTAATCATTTTTATAAAGATTATTAAAACTGGTTCTGGTGCTCCAGGTGAAGCTCTTGCGACTCAAGAAATAAAAGCTGAGAACATAGTAATTATATTACCTCAGAAATCACTGAGGTGAAAAGCTGGTCACTCTGATCGAAGGGGTTAGCCTCTTCAAGGAAATCATTCCAAGTAAAAATCAACTGAAATTTAAATTTGTGTTTATATGTACTGATAATGAAATCAAATTACTTTCACTATAAACAAAAATGTTTTTTTCTACATCAAACTTATTGGATATGAACACCAAGCAAAACCTCAGGGAATTACATCATTCACAGGTTATCAGATTAACAATCTTGATGGGTCTATACAGAAGAAGTTTTTTTTCACAAAACATCTATCTTCAACTCAATCCAGTAACAATTATGTATTGATCTGTCTGAGTTTCCACTACATTACATTGCGTAGTTTACATTGTGTAGAAACAAGTAAATACAGTCAATACATCACACTACGCGTTTCGGGGTTCACAGACCCCTTCTTCAGGTGCAGATGTTACTGGTATTCCATTACAAACTGAACATGTATGAACATGTCATGGTTTTGGTATCATTTCACTGACCTCATTGGACAGAATTGGCTCAACTCCTTTGAAATTTGGTTGAAAACTTCTGTGAGCGAATGTCACCCTGATCTGAAAGACATGACAGATGTTGCCTATGTGTTATGCTGTTTACATTACTGAAAAAAGCATATGGTAAATGCCTGGAAGTCAAATTTAAGTAATTTCACATACTTTTTCTGAGTGGTGATGCTGTCCACTTGGTTGCGTCTGTGAGAGTAGTTAAGCAAACTGCTTGTCTCATAGGGTAAATCTCTATAAAAAAATATGAGGCTCACGCAAAGACAGGATAAACTGATTGAAGTAAACTAACTGGTTAAGCTAGTAGAATGTCTCCTAGACTCCTGCATCCCTAAAACCTCCACTTACCTCTGTATGATTTTGGATAACCGCAGTACGGGAATGGGAACACAGCTGCAGATACAGCCTCCCGTCCCGTATTGAGGTTATATTCACTTCCGTAAAGGGGCACGTGATCGCAATACGATCATGTGACCGCAAGACTCAAAGCCGTGTAAACAAGAAAAATAATCCAATTAGGAAGCTGTAGTTGACTGCAATTGAAAGCGGGCTCATTCAAAACGAATATGTGGGTATAGTTATATGCGAGTGGCCGGTTTGACTGGCCAGGTAATTACTGTACATGGTTACATGATCACATGATCGGAAAGCGTCGACCAGGTGATCGCGTTGCCTAGATACCAGTAACAAATATGAAGGAAAATTGTTCAGGATTGCGTGTGTGTGTGTGCCAATGTATATTAAAGGGGATAATCACCATAATCATAGCTTGTGTGTTGACAACTATTTATGGTTGGGATATTCTTATTAGATAGGTGAAGTTTACGTGTGTATAAATACGAGTGATGCTCGACTCCTTATGGGAATTCCCATGAATATAATGAAAAGTACCAAATAGTGCATAAGTGTTTGCTTATGAGCTAATATGGTTTGGGTCACATAATGTGAATTCTCAATTGGAAGGCAACACTTGTACAACATATATCTCAATGCTGGAAGGATAAGTATAATCAGAAAATGCAAATCAGTCACTGGAGTTAATGAGATTCAGAAGATGTTTACCAAAATGTTTAGCCATAACCGATAATAGTATACACCAGATTAAATATAACAAGTTAGGTCAAATTCGTTATTCATCCCTTTGGGTTCCAAGGAGTCCAATCTTTCAATCCATTCTATTTCTTTATGTCTAAGTAACACATTTATGTCATCACCTCTTTTTGGACATTTATCTCGTTCAAGAATTATGAGCTTCATTTGTGCTATTGTGTGTTAAAATAATTTAAAATGTTGTGCCACTGGTGAATGAACAGAACTGACTTGGATATTGGATTTGTGTTCAGTCCATCTCGTTTTCACTTTCCTCGATGTAAGACCCACATAGAATATGCCACACTGACATCTGATCCCATAAATAACATTTTTGACTCACCGGTACTCAAATCTTTATGTAGTATTATTTTGTCTGTGTACGGATGATTGATACTTGGACCTTTAATCACATTATGACAATGTTGCCAATTATTACATGCTAATGTGCCTTTGAATCTAGTTTGTACAAGTGAAGACAGTTGGTAATCTGCTCTTCCTAAGAAAACAAGAAAACATCTTAAATGATCCTGATATTCCGTTTTTTTTAGTTCTGCTGTTTGTTCTAGATATGCCATGTATGTGTTAGCATATCCTGGTGCGATGTAGGCACCCGTGGAAGTGCCAGATATTTGAATAAAATGTCGGTCTTCAAATAAATAAACATTGTTGTTCAGACCTATTTTCAATAGGCTTAGGACGCATACGCTGTTAGCACTAACAGTGATTTCTGAGGTTATATAATTACTATGTTTTAAGAGGTAGGCATAAGTTGTCCACCTGATAGAGGACAGCCAATTACAATCCTAGCTCCTATATGAGTGTACATCTAGATGTTTCCTTAACCAATCCCGACTCGTTATATTTTTTCACTATTGCCACGTAGTATGATGTCACTGTGACACAAAATTGAGTATAAGAATCATATTTTTAGTGTAGATCATTGAGAGACTGAGAATACATCTGTTGATGTTTGTTGTAAACTCCCAGTTTTAGAAAATTGTTCATAAAATAGTAACTTGGCATCTTCTTGAGTTTGTCTGGTTATTTGGCCTCATAATAATTCTGGTGTAATCCCATCCATTACATATCCACATTCCAAAGGGCCATAAACTCAACAGTTCTTGCAGACTTCAGATCTTCCTAATCATACGAAAAGAATGCAACACTATTTACCAGTAGCTTTATTTATGGAGCTAATTTCCTTCTTAATTAAAAAGAAAGGTAATGCAATCTAAAACAATTTATTGTGCCTCCAACCCTCCTCCAGTTATGTATTGATGCAGAATATATGAAAGGTAAAACTAACAAATAAAATGTTGCCTGAATAAAAATGAAGCATCATGAGTCCGATCTGACATGCCTTCATTTTTCAAAATTGCAAGTACCGTGAAGAGCATATAACAACACTTCACACACTCAAGTCACCTTGGTAATAGTGCCCTGTTATCAGAAGGGTGGAATTTGTACACAGTTACATTGCTTTAAACTGGCATGTCATAATACTCAGTTAGTGGATTTGGGGCATCTCTGAGCTTAGGGCCCTTTAGGAACTTGCATGCAATGTATGGGTTCACACAGAATAACTCTGGGTCCAAATAACTGAACCAACTCAGGAAGATGGCATAGTACTGTTTTATTAACAATGATCTAAAACAGAGAGTTACAACGAACATCAATGGATGTATGCTAGATTTATCTCCACAATCGTTTCACAAATATGTCAGAGGTGACGTCATACTACATGCCAAATAATGAAAAACATACTAGGGATCGGGATTGGATTAAGGTGAACATCTAAGTATATTATCTATAGGAACTAGGATTGTAATTGACTGCACACTGTCAGGTGGACAACATATGCCTATCTCTAAAACATGTCATCTTCAGAAACATTAGATACACTGTTTCTTATTGCTTTTCAAACTATAAGGTCTTTCGTTAAATGGACCACCACAATTGGTTGGCACACTTGTGCCATGTCTGGAACATTCGGTTCACTTAGCAGCATGTAAGCCCAGACCCAGGTGCAAGGAAATGGGACCTGACTCTACCTCCCCACCCAATTAGCACAGCATCTCTCATCACCCAGGCCTTCTGCCATGAAGATTGTCTTTGAACTTGGCCTTGCAAAGTATCCTTGTCTCTGAGAATACATGGGAGTGCGGGAACTCACTATTGTGTTTGAGGACTCCAAGTTCAAGCTCTATTTTCATACTTGGCTCATGTGACAGGAGACTACAATTTGGTCGATTTTGCAGGTTTTAAATGTCTTAAATATATTAAACTTGACACTCTTTGTGTTCTTTCATTGCACCTTAACAAGAGATGATGCATCCCTGCATGTTCACTCCTTTCCAGAACAGATAGCCGAGCTTAGTTGCTTCAGTCTTGACTTCTGGCCAAACAACCTCGCCATCCGGCTCCATGATTCAGCTTATTCTTGCTGCAACACAATTTTCCCCTTCTCCTTCATGGGTCCTGCTTTACTAAAATTCATGATGCTGATGTCTGGCTCCTATACAATGGCAGCTTTGCCTGCATTCAATTCACTATGTACAGCCAGCTTCTATGATAACTGAGTCTACCTTGCGTTTCAGCGTCTTCACAATTATTGAACGGTTTATTCTCTGTAACAGTGTGTGCCGTGTAATCTTCTTTTTCGTATTTCAAAAATTCTCTTGATTCTTTACTTCGTCATTAGTTTCTGTAGGATCCATACATCCTCTTCAGCCAGTATCCTGCGACGTCGTTCATACTCTCTTATGATGTCACAGGATTCTTTCTTTGCTCTGTTTTATGTTCCTTCAGGTAGGTCTTCCTTCAAATTGTCATCCATTTGGGGATACATTCAATACGGTTGTCCCAACAGGAATCTTCTTTCGAACATACGTTGCAGTATTGGCACAACTGCTGGTGTTAAACACAGCATGATCGCAGGCTTCCAACATATGGGAGGTGGGGGGCGGAGTTTCCTGCAGAGGCATGCAGCTGCTCCTCTACATCTCGTTCCAGTTGCTGTTTCACAACATATTTCATGCCATTTTTTGTATGGGGGCATGTCCCCAATATCTCTCGATGATGTCCTCCAGCCCTCTGTAACCCTCCAAAGCACTAAAAAGCAACACCATGTGTAACCTTACCGTGCCCCTACACCTATGAAAATAAAATGCAGTGAAAATACAGCAAAACAGCTGTTCACAAAATGCTGTGAAACTGGGATGGCGAAATGGGCAGGTTCGCAATTAGTTATTGATAATCTTCATTGCTGCAAGTCTTGGCCTTCCTCAACACTGTCCCTACACCATAAGGCACAGTGTCCTGAGACAGAATATTCCTACTACCCTGCCCAAATGTAGACTAGGGCAGAGAATATTGTCAAAGCCATAGTCATTGTACTTTTTGATTTAGAAATATGAACGTTAATACCTCCACTTTCTGCTATATACCAATCAGCCCTCACTGAGGATGGTGGCAAGGAAATGAAGACATGATGGAGACCAGCTGGCTACAACTTGGCAAACCAACAGTGTGACCCTGCCAGTGGACTACCTGCCTTATAGCTGTCAGTTTCCACTCTACTTAGTAGGTACTGTCTGGTAGAATTGTATTTTATGGACATGAGGGTCAAGAGTCTTGTTTGAAGCCTTAACTTCCTGTCCTCTGAGAGATACACCCAGTGCCACTGTTTGCCGATGTGTGTCTGCATGAAAGGGGGCAAGTGGGAAATTCTCCCACTTTATATGGAAAATGTTTGACTTAAGGGCCCTGCATATCGCCTTTACATCAACAGAAGCCTTCAAAAAGGTAGGTGCTACAATTTGCCAATCTTCCCTGTGAGATTCATCTCTAAAAATCACACAGTCCTGAGTACTGCTGTGGTTGTGCTCGAGAGGAAGTGGAAGTTAACAATCAGGGATAATTTGATTAAGGACTACATGACATGTATCCCTCCCTCAAAATGGTTATGTATCCTACACACTGCTGAACACTCCCTAAATGCGGAAAAGGTCTTAACGTTGGTTGGCTAATCAGATTTAAAATTTCCTCTCCTCCACAGATTTCTACATCGCAGCCTCCATCTGGCAAATTAACGGTGTGGAGTCCTGGAAGGGGAGCCGAAGAAGTAGGAATTTTCAGCTTGCTTTCACCTTCCAGTGTCTCGCCATAGCTTGCACTTTGTGGCCCGTGTGACAGGGCCATGTATTTCACCCTTACTAAGTGGCAAGGACCTCTCACAACCTAGGTTAGATAGTGTATCAGGGCTACATCAGAGCTAGAACTACACCAAGGGTGGTGTTGAGGAGCTGAAGGGAACCATGTCCGCGGCTCCCCACAATGCAAGGGGCCATGCCTGTACCTTGTTACCTCTTTCCCTAGTCTGATGCCTCTGTCCTGGCAATGTCTTTTTCTCTTCTCTTTCACATGGATCTGAGGAAAGTACGATTACCTCAGACCACTGGAATGGTTAATATGTGCTAAAAGGCATCATAATCCAAAAACTGTAAGTACCCCCTGGGTCCGACCAACAAGACCCGCCCGGGTTCCTGGAAGAATAGACTGGTGACCCAAATGGAAATGGAATTGGCATCCCTGAATAGGAGACCAAACACTGACTAGAGATTGCCAGGGCATGCTACATGGGAGCAGCAGGGGCAGAGATGGAACCAGCAGAGCATGGCACAGCCATGATGGATAAGAGGGAACGCAAAGCATTTGTGGACATTAACTTACTTGATGCATGAAATAATCCCAGCCTCCAAGGGGGGGGGGATATGGCATAGTTAGACATATCTTACACAAACATTGGCCGAAGGAATCATGTAGCCAAGGGCGCAGAGATATGCGTCCACACAGCAGAAGGATGGCTATAAAAGTCATCAATGTCAGTCTGGAATAAGAGGTGTTTAGGTGAGGTTGGAGGAAGACAAGGACCAGGGAGGAATGTGCAGCAGTTAGAGGACTACTTGGTGGAGGAGTCTGACATGTTTGGAGTGAGTGAAGGTAAAAAATTGGAATTTAGAGGTTGATAGCAAATTGGCAGTTTGTCGATGAGTGAGAGTGATAGAAGATAGTTTTGGAGGGAGAGCGTTAGGGTGTTTGAGAGTAGGAGAGGGAGAAACGGAGTGTGAAGCATGAGTCAGGAGGGATACGAAGAGTGGAAGCAGGAGTACTGTGAGGAGGAGAGAGCAAGAGGAAGCTGGAGAGAAGAGACTAGAAGAGAGAAAGAATGATATAAGACTAAGAAACAGAACATAGAGAGGAGAAAGACCGGGAGGGTGAAGGCAGGGGATGGGAGAGAGTGAGAGAGAACGATAGAGAGAGAGAGAGAGAGAGAGAGAGAGAGAGAGAGAGAGAGAGAGAGAGAGAATACAATAATACATATACAATAATAAGATACAATCGAACATGTATGCTGGTTGTTTTGTGGCTCATTGAGAAAATGGTCACACTAGTTAGAAATGAGCAGATGCTGTTAAGGTGCAGAGCCTGTAAAAGATTACATCTGATAGGAGCTTTCACTGGAGGTCTATCTCAGAGAGCAGCTTGTCCATTGCGTACATGGATGTGGTGTCCTCTGATGAGACTTACATCTAGGTGGATATATTGCATGCTAGCAAGTCTACATTTGGTGCTGGTGGAATCTGTGCTTCAAACCCAATGAGATATTATCATTGTGCTAGAAACTTCAGCAACACTGCTTATTAAGCTCCCTCCATTTCTTGACTAGAAGGGCTTTTATGGCCTTGTTAGTAGAAAGGCTTTGTGGATCTGTTGTGACATAATCACCATAATGTAATTTTCCTCTGGCTCTGGTGGATTGGGTTCTGGGAGATGCAGTGTGTCTGATATAAAGGAATGATACCACTAGATTATGTCCTTGGAGATATCTTCCCTGCTTTAATGGAGTTTTCGGGGGATCATGCACTAGGTACTCCACCACTGATGCTTGAGCCAACACCAGCTGCTCTCTGTATGCAGCTACTGCTTCTGGAGTTATCAACAGCTGGAATGTATCTAGTTTAATTGCTATAATGGCAGGATGGGGCAGATGAAGAGCCTGGCAGATGTACCTGTCTAACACTCATACATCCTAGATCTGTGTGTTTTCAATTCTCAGTGCACTTTCATGGTGTGGCCAAATTCTGCTCCATTGCACCTTGCAGGGGCATCATATCCAGCAATATGCTGGTTGCATGGCAGTGAGAGCCATACTCTTGCTCGAGTCAACCATGTCAGACTTGTGACCCTGAACTATGCTACTGGCATGTGGGGAAAAATTACATTTTTACCCGCCTCTGCACTCCCGCTTCATGTTCTGAGGGTGGAGCACCAGCACCGTGGAGCAAGGGAATTCTGCAATCTCCACTTATACTGAGCATTCGATTTGGTCCGTGGTACCGGAGCAGGAAGGGCTGCCAAGCAATACCCTTGATCCACATTAGCCTGTCCTAAGGTACAAAGTGGGTTATTCTGTGATTGCTCTTCCCAGAAAGTATCAACTACCTCCATGCTTTACAAATGAGTTGCTTACAGCCCAGAAATGCCTACATTTAATAGAATTAATACATGAAAATAGTTGTTTTAATGTTGTATTTTTCGTTTTTCAATGTTTGGCATCTCATGTATCAAAAGGGTATCTTTATATGAGCTGGAAGAAAACAAAATCAAACCCAGAGGAACGAACAGGGCTGTGGAAGATTTTGGTCCGGATTTACTAAAGCATATTTCAATAGGAAAGTCCCATTAGAAAATGCTTTGAAAATCAGGCCCTCTGTCTCCTTTATTACATTTCGGAATGGTTCTACGACAATTATGGATCATGTAATGCACCTCAAATAGTAATGTCGCTGGCGTGGATCAAATATAACTGGGTAATGATACTGACGTGTTATGTTTTCAGTAAATAGTGCTGCAACTGGCAGCAAAGAGCCCTCCCTAGCAGATGTCTAGATACATCTCTTTATATTCCATGTGAAGATGGGGGTTCAAGGAATAGGAGTAGCATAGGACACATGCATGAAATCAATGTACCTGTTAATTTCCTAGTACAATGCTATATATTTACTTATGGCTAGTCCATCAGCCTTAACTGAAACCCGATCTAATTTAACCTTTTGAACACCATAGGTTTGGGAGGTTTGAGAGTGACATGGTACCAGTTTTTCTTTTGTTCAGACCGACGCGTAAATTGTAATGTGAATGATCCTTACAATTTGCACATCTACCTACTTAGGTAAAGCTTTGCAATATTCATTTTTGTAAAGATATACCTCGAGGGCTGTCTTTTGCTTTTAGCATGAGGCAACCAAACTTGTTTGCCATTTTGCAGATTCAAGATGCCCACAGGAAACATGCTCACACATTCCCCACAGTGAATATTGTGTCTAGTTGTATTTAGTAAATCCTGTACACACAATGCAACAAAACGAGCAACGTTTTATTTCCTTTTACATTTAGACTCTTTCATACAAATTATGAAACCCAACAATTTTGAATTCCTTGCTGTCAAAAGTTACACACTTAGGGCCCGATTCATGGAAATGTGTGAATATTGTCTGCAAGTGCTGTGCGCCATGATCGACAATGCGCAAACCTGCGGCAGAAAAAAGAAATGCGTGCCTCACATATTTATTGAATTCATCACGCAAAGTAACCATATTCGCTAGTCATGCCCGGAACGCCCCCGGCACGCCCCCATGCAAAGCATAAACAGCCACATGTGTGTGCTTACCCGGGTGCGATTATACACCCTTCAGACAGTGTGTGGGTCCCCAACAAGCAGGCCTGCATCCCGGGGACCATAAGCAGGGTCCCCATAACTGTTTCCGGCGCCCCGACTACATGCGTATGATACTTTGGTTAAAACTCGGGTAAAAATCGGAATATCTGCGTGCATCCCATGTAAACCGTACCTGCATCCCGCTACACTTTGAAGGTGCACCCCTATGTTAGATCGGAACCCTGTCTGCGTGCACGCACCCCAAAATCCAACATGCGATCCCTCCTCTATACAATGATTCCTATGCGCAAGTGTCTGTATGCCTGCCTTTCAGGTGGCATTGAGATCGAGGGATTTGCATGGGCGTGACTACGTGTTGGTAGGCGCAGTTATGGGCATGCGAGGGACTGCCTGCGGCCCCTCCCTTGTAACACCCACTTTTTTGCATGTGCTTCCCCATTTTCTGTGTTCTGCCCCCTTCCCAGCTCTCTGCGCAAGCCACTCCCACGCTATGCGTGGTCTCTCGCGCAAGACGCTCGACGGCTCACCGCAATGTGCCAAGCACGCAAGCCCTGGAATAGTCCTGCGCTGTTGATTCCATGAATCTACTAACAGGGATTTGCATGCCGAATGGCGAGCAAATCCCTGATTTTCCATGCAAATAATTTCATGAATTTGCTCCTTAATTTTTACAACACATAAATATTGTTCGATAAAGCCTGAATTTTAATTTAACAAGTTTGTTGATGATCTACTTCACTAAAACTGTGTTTAAATGTTACACTGTTCAGCCTTTAGCATAAACATATTTGAGCTGTAAATTGCTCCCTAGGATCCTAAAACACAATCCTATTGTCTGCCCTGGTAGTGGTATACAAAGAACCAGTCTATTGCTGGACATAGAGGCATTTGAGATTGTGAGAGGATGAATGATACGTCTGACCATGAGGGGGTATGGTCTCACCCACCTTGACTTCAGGAGGATGTTTGGCTTTAGAATGTGTTTGGCAAAGCCATCTATTGAACAGTTTGTAAAAAGCTAGGGATGGTGACTCAGGAGTGTGTGAAACTAATTTCCACATTTATCGTATTAACCTGCAGCATCTTGGGTCTACACATGTCTTATTCCCCCCCCCCCCAAATAAGCGGACGGGCTATTGTCAAATTGGAAGCCATGACAATTATCTGCCATGGGTCGAGCAGCAACTTATATGAATAAGCCTCTGTTAGCTGATGTTTGGACTGTTCATAGATTCTGAAATGAGTCTGCCTGAAATTGTGGGAGCCTTGGAAGGCAGACAAAGATTACTAGACCTGAAGCCATACTGGGTTGCAGAAAGCCTGTCAGTGTAAGAGCTGTTACTAGAAGATCTGAAAAAGACATCCTAAAAAATTGATCGAACAAAAAAGCACCATTCACAGATGCTGTCAATGCTTTTCTCAGTGAGTTTGATTACTATTCATATCTTTCAACTACACATCCTGCAGACTCAATCTGACAAGCAAGCTCCCTTGCTGGTAACAAGGATTTGACTAAGATGCCCACTATGGAAAGCGGTAGGCAGGGCTGCTGCAGTAAACCATTATCATTCATTACAAAATCCTAGTAATGACAGGGGAAGTCACCACGAAGCGCCATGCTGCCGATCAAATACTAGCGGGCAGAGCACAGTTAGCATTTAGGTGTAACACAAACTTATCTGGCACCACCCTGCACCTTTGAATTGACTATTGAACTGGTACGATGAAACCAGCAGTGCAGCGTCTACCTGCCACATTTTAGACCATGTCAGAGCTGGTCTCCATGAATATCATTCGATTTTCAGGGTTAACCGAAAAACCTTAATATAAAAACAATGCATTGAAATATTTTATTTTTCATGTAGTCTAATAGGCACACATTTCCCTGCAGCTGCAATGCTCAGAGCAAATAACATATTTTTAAATAGTGCTTCCCAGGTTCTTGTCAGACGCTGCTGAGCAAGCAGGGCCTGCAATACGTTGTTACTTTTCTTTGTTTTGAGCAAGTACACAGCTAATGGGCTGTTACTTTGTAAGGATAGACAGCAGCAGCGACAGGAGGGAGACACTGTGATAAGCCCTCCCACTGGGATTGCTGTATTTCCATGTCAAAGCCAAAACCCACGCACAGAACCCTGAGTTCACAACAAGCTGCATCCCAATGACTAGAAGAAGGTGATCTGTCAGTTACTTTTCTTACGCGAAATGACAGTGGAGAAACAAAAGGATATTTTGCAGAGATCCCAATGTAACCGTTAATTGAGGGATGCTTATTCATTACTGGCTTCTTTGCCTTATGCTGGTTCAGTACTTGTAGTCATGCAACCGTGATCAAAAATAAAAGTAAACATGCGGAACCTAACACATACATTTCAGTTAAAAGAAAAAGCAGAATTTGCAGAAAATCGCTTAAGAAATCTGTTCCCCATATTCTTTGTGAAAGTAGTGTCAATTTACTAGCACAGCAACATGCAGTAGTATTCAACATTGATAGTGCCTCATTACGAGGAGGGCGCAAAGGGATACCGGGCACCGTTAAGGACATCGGTGCCGGTAATCCCTTTGCGCCCTATTCTAAGGTCCCTTAGCGGGTCCCTACCTTAACGCCTGGTTTTAACAGGCCCTGTCCATAACGCCTGGTTTTACCAGGCGTTATGGACAGGGCCTGTTAAGGGACTTCAGAGCTAATAACGGTACCGCAATTTGCGGTACCGCTATTAGCGCCTTCCCATTGAGCCCTATGGGGGCTCAAATGGGAATTGGGAAAGGCTTTTTCAATGGGGACTTACCGGTCCCGCAAAGGTCGGAATAGACAGGAAAGTCCCCATTGAACGAGGGCAGTCTCGGTACCGGTATTGGAGGTAGTCACGGCGCTACCTCCAACCTCATAATGAGGCCCATAGACATGTTTTTTTTCAAATGCACATATTTTGCAGTAACTTCACATGCAGATTACTATTGTATGAGACAAAAGAAAACTATTGTTGTACTAATGCAACACGAGGCCGAACATTTTGTAAGTATCATTCGGGGGAACCATTTTTTTTTTTTTAACAACGAAAATAGAAAACCCTTTCTTGTGTTGATATAGAACAGTTTAGCATGAAGGTGCTGTTCTAAAGTACAAATAGTTGTTGATCCATATACTTCAGAGTGATGCCCTTTTGCATTTTTGATAGCTTCCAACTCTATCATAAAGTTTTAATTGTGTTGTCCCTCTGAACAAAAAACACAATGATTCTTACATATGTGTATATATGTGGATTTTAATTCACAGTGCGTTTGTCTTCATTAAAGACATAATGGACTCTTTGGTTTTCCTAGCTCTCTTGGCATTGAGTCCTCATTAAAATATGAATTTGGGCTCTTGTCTAAGAAGGGTATCCCTTACCATTGTTCCATTATTGAACTACAGTATCTGGGCTAATTGATGGATAAGATTTCCCTACACAGTCCTGGCAGTGTACAAATCAATCAGCCACACAAATATCGAAAATGACTCCATGTCCAATTTTGTGCTTGTCAGTATTTTATGAAAATCTTCAATTAGAAATATGTCTAGGCAACATCATGAGTATATCATGATTTCCCTTCTATTATTTACAGATTTAAAAATAGATACAATAATTGAATATTCTGTCCATGTAGGTTTCCTGTTAAATAAGCACACAAGAGCTTTTTAAATATCTTTCAGTTAGTTGTAAAATTGAAGATCACGCAAATGTAATACCATTCTTTTTTTACACACACTTACTATATTATCCACGACTTCAGATTTAGAAATCATCAGTAAGATCTGCCAGTTGTTTTGATCTGCTAAAGAGAAAAGATACAACAGCACCCACAAACAATTTTCCTACGATCCACTTAAATATGATCATTGAATCATTCTCTGTAACATTACATATCGAGCTCTATATTTAGCCAAATCAAGATCTCAATCCATCCATCCAACCACACAATGAAGGTTAGGCAGAATTATATGCAGTACCCTTTGGGAACACCACACACAATTAAAACTACAGATGACAGTACAAATTTACACTTGGTACAAGCCTGTACTACACAGCAAAGTGGTAGCGATGGCTGAGCAGCCAGACTTATCTCAAGAGCAACTGAGCAGTATGAATAGTTGCACAAAGGACAGAAATTACTATGATTTAAACAAACACTGAATCAAGGTTTCTGAGTAAAAGAATATACATTTATTTACACATCAATTGTAAAACATTTCACTAAAGTAAAGCAGTTGAAAAATCACACTCTTAATACACCACACCACTCCCAATATATTCTGTACAAGTTAAACTCAAAATAAAGTATGAGCAAAATGGTACTCAAGTAATTTAAAAAGGGAGGGAAAGACAAAGTTAGGTAAAAATTGAGCAACACCAACCGGTATGTAAGCAGGGCAATCTAGAAAGAGGAACTACATTGATGGAATCAAATCAAAAAGGCTTAGGGCCAAAGTCAATAGGACAAAAGTCTTTTACTCAAGATCACACAGTTCAGGGTAGTTCACAGATAAGTCTTTGCCAAGAGTTCCGGACGAAGTTGGTCAGCAGAAAGGTTAGTTTAAAGAGTAGAGAAGGACAAGCCCTCGGATTGGCGAAAGGTTTGACACACCCTCTCCGTGGCTGGACGAAACAAACAACCGGATTTGCACAGTACCTTTAAATGGAGAAGAAGCTGTAGCTGAGGCGGACATTTCTGGCAGTTCCTGCAGGCTCACGGATCCTGAAGCAACTGTCGGACTGACATGAAGTAGGAAGACTGGAGGGTCCTGCACTGCCAGGGGAAGAAACCAGCAGCAGAGCAAAGCAACAAATAAAAGGTACGCTCCTTAACACTCAAGCAGGGTCCGACCTTCCTGGCTATCCGGTTCACTGTAGCTCTGTATAGCAAATTCGACCAGAGGAGGGATTCCTGGCTTGCAGTTTGGGAGTAATGGTTGGTCCCACCAGCTCAGGGGAAGAAGATTCCTGGTAGATCTCCTCTGTCGTCGGAGTCTGAAGATTCGGACCTGCAGCAGGGCTTCACTAGGTGCTTCAGTCATTGTAGGGGTCCTCTTCTCTCAGCTCCTCCTCGGTTCTTTCGTTCCAGTGGCGACACTGCCTTTCCAGAAAAAAAGACCTGTTGTTTATGCAGTTTTCCCCCATTCACACAGCTTGGCTGTCAATCACAGAGCAGGGCGGCTGTCCTGGCGGGACAGTCACATAGGCAATCAAACAGGAGTGCGACTTGGGTTACCAAGGAAACACATGGCAGGGGTCCTAAAACCCCTCCCTCACATCCTGCCTACCCAGACTTTCAGGTGCCTAAGGAGGCTTTCTGTGTAGAAGCCCGCAAAAAGACGGTGAACAAAGGAATCAAACCTGGTTTGGCGCGCAGAGTAAAACATGAGAAAGACATTTTCAAAAAGAAATGTCGAATAAACCCAGCCGGAACTGTATAAAAACGAATATGGTCTAGCGGTTTTAAGTTCGAGGTTATCAAGATAGCCTAAAACAATACCAAGGTTATTTAAGATAACTGCGGTAGGAAAAATAATGTAGTTACCACTGCCACCAGACAAGTCTTGATGAAAAGGGAGTGAAACAATGCTCCAAGAGAAACAGACAAAAAGGGATAAGTATTAACCCTTTCCAGTACTCTATGTAAGATAGTTTGTACTGGGTCTTTGGATTTAAAAGACTAATAAAGTCAATGGCAACTTTACATGTACTGGGAGACAGTAGTCAGTCCCAGAAAATGGAGTATGAGTTGGGAAGTCTAAAAGACAAACCTGTGTCACTGCACTGAAGGTGCTGTGTAACACACAGTAAAAAGATGATGCCTATGGAGTAGGTGAGGCTCCACAGTCTATGAACACAAGAACAAGTTAAACACAGCAAAACACATGTAAGAGTGGGGAAAAAGGCTCACACTCTTACCAGGTGAAAAAAATAAATCCTAGAAATCCAGCAAAGCTTCTAAGGGACTCAGTAGGTAAGGGAAATAGCCATCCTGGAGAATTCTCCCTAGCAAATAATTGCACTTGAATCTAATGAAAGGATGTTTTACCGGCTTCCATTTAATGCTAGAAACCACAAAAATACTCTGGAGGAACATAACATAAGGCGGCAGCCGTCCTCCGGCAAAGGCCGAGGATAAGGCCCTGTTTTGCCTCCTGTTTGCCGCACTGTGCTGCCGTGAAACTCTAAGCATATCTTCATAGGTGAGCACCGTATAACTTTTTCCTACTATTGTGTTGGCTTGAAGCGTCGCTGTAAAATGCCAGTTCCATGATGCACGGCTCGTAAATGTTCCATTATTATCATTGGTTTACGCTAGCTTCCTGCATTTAGCGTGCTCCCAGTACAACTCAACGTATCACCTCCCAACCTACCATATACCCTATGATACGTGCTATCCGAGTAACTTGCCATGTCGGTGTCCGTGCCCGCATCACTCTTGCTGTTGACTATAGTACCACGATCTATGAACTGCTAAAATCGTTGCACCGCGTCAGGCAATATTCCTAAAATACCCTCTTTGGCCCCTTGCTACCTCTGAACATTTCGGCCCCGAACTTTGGGATACAGCATCTTTTGCCTACTTCACCCAGACGTTTTGGATGCCAAACTGAAACAGACCACACCGTTCATATAGGTCTGTACCTAGTTCTACCGCCTTATGCACCTGGCACCTGCCCTAATCAAGCTAATGTGGCTCACTGTACAATGTACAACTTGCATGATACGGCGATACACTGCCTAGGTATTTCTAATTCTGCTGTGTATGCCTTCACATCACTTAAACCAACGTCTTGCAAACTCCATACTATGTCATATATAATGCACAAATTAAATGGTGCCTGCATTATTTAAGCTAACATGCCTCAATGTATAACATATGGTTTGCATGCTACGGCGCCACATTGCCAACGCCTTTCTAATGAGCTGTGTACGCATCAGCACTATCTAAGCTAAAGTATAACGTACAGTGCGCATGCTGTTGCTCCACACTGTCTATGTCTATGTCTATGTCTATGTTTGTCTAACTCTACAGTGCGCCTCATTCAACCTATTGTAGGCACTTTACTTGTATTGCTAGCCATACCCCCTACGTATTGCTCACATTGTACCAAAAACTTTGAAAATATCTTTGGTATTGAATGTACACTCAGCCCAGATATCGAGACGCCGCATGGAACCTTGACTCCCACGCCTTACACACCTCAGATGACCAAAACTAACCCCACTGCCGCTAACCCCCCCCCCCAATATATCACAGGATCCTAAAAACCTGACTACAATCTCTGGCACCCTGATCAACGCTAGCTGACTAACTTTGCAAATAGCTACAAAAAGGAAATAATTTGCACTAAAAAAGACCTCTACAATGAAAGAATCTCGATGGCCAGTTCCAACACGAAGGAACTATTTGTGATACTACGTGAAAAGGAATCCCCTATCCCACTCATAGACAATGTGCCAAAGGACAAACTGTGGTGCACAAGCATACAAAGTGCCCAAGCTAACAAAATATCATTACTTCAAAATAAGATTGCAAATAAGAAAGCGTCCCTGCCTAATCCTGAGTCGCATTCAAAACTTCCCACTGAATCCCCTAGTACCCGAGAACCATTCAGATTCACCAAAGTATCCATCCTTGAAACAGAAAAAATTATCTCATCACTGAAACCTTCCAACTGCCAGGGTGACAATTGTCCCGCTCAGATAATTAAAGAGGCAGCAAGAGACCTAGCCCCATTTATCTCCAAATGAATCAATGCCTCCTTCGTGACCAACACTGTCCCAAGCAACCTAAAAGAGTCTTAGTTCCTACCGCAAATAAAAAACCAGACTCTAGTCTCCTCTAACCCTACCAACCATAGGCCCATTACCACGGTACCATTCCTTCTCAAAATATTGATAAAGTGGCATACTTGCAAATACAGAACTACCACTTGAGGCCAATCATCTCTTATGCTCCCGCCAATCAGGCTTTAGGCCACAATATGGCACCAAAACAGTATTAATCAACCTAAAAACCCAAATTGATGAGCTCAAGGACAAAGGAAAAACAGCCATGCTCCTTTTTCTCGACCTCTCGGCCGCCTTTGACCTGGTGGACCATGAAGTTCTGTGCAGACACTTGGCCTTGGCTACCCACTTCTTTAAGTGGCCTTGGCTACCCACTTCTTGGATCTGGGTCCAATCGTTCTTAAACAATAGAACAATTTCTCCCCATCAGCAGCTGCAGACCCAATCCAGACTACATGTGGTGTCCCACAGTTCCCTGTGTATCGCCGACTATGTATAATATATTTACAATGCTTTTGTTTGACAAACTAGACAGGCTGGGTGTCACCTACACTAATTATGCAGATGACACCCAGATCCTCATTCCCCTTTCGGGCAACTACGATGATGGCTTTGGTAAATAAAATATACCTCCTCATTCTGGCATGGATGGCAACCCATGGCCTCTGCTTGAATGACGACAAAACAGAGATCCTTATTCTCGGAGCAGCGGCCAACCTAAAAAAACTGAACAATAATTACTCTGCCTTCAACATAGATGGAAACACTATCAAGGTAATGAAAGAAGTGAAAACTCTTGGTTTCTACCTTGATTCCACTCTAACCATTGGCAAACAGGTACATTCTGTAGCGTCTTCCTCTGTCTACACGTGCAAGCTCATGAGAGCTTGGAGGCCATTTCTTTCTAAAGTTAGCTGCATTATCCTCGCTAATGCACTAATACTCTCAAAATTGGATTGCTGTAATTCCCTCTACTTAGGTGCTAATAAGTACATCCTATAACGTGCTAAGAACGGCCCTGAACATACCTAAAAGAGAACATGTTTCAGAAATCAAAAGAGAAAATCACAGGCTGAAGATAAACAACAGAATCCTTCTTAAAACAGTCTCCCACACTTTTAAATGCCTAAATAATGCAACACCCCCATACCTAACGGAGTGAATTGTAAGGAAAACTTCCACCTGCCCCTCCAGAGTGGCTAGCGCCTTCTGCTTGAACATACCCAGATTCAAGCTAAAAAAATTGGGAGGAATTAATTTCCCAGTGAAAGCTGCCCAGTCCTGGTACGCATTATCCATCTCTCTTAGAGCTGACCAATCCCTCCACAGCTTCAGATGCAATACTGTGAAATGGCTGCGATCCAACGACATCTGATCTCTCTTCATTATGCACAGTTTCTGTAATTATCTGACACACCTGATATGCGCTGCCTGAACTATGCACTATTTATATTTGCACTTTGATACCACTGTACTTCACTGTTCAATTTCGGATTATTATCTGTTTACCCTTCCATATATATGTAACCTGCTGACTATGTAACCTAAGCCTTAAGTATCCTTGTACATTTGGTGCTCCTTACAAATTAATAAACAAACAAACAAATAAATCTCATTTTTTTAGAGATTCTTGATTGACCCCTCCTGTTTCTAAGTGCAGTAATAAAAGTCGATGTAATTCTCAGATGTCATGGTATTCAATTTATCCACCTTGGAATGATGGATGGTTAAGTTGGTGGATCAAGGTGATCTTACCACAGCATTTTTTCCATGTATTCCCCCCACATTCAATTAATTCTTTTATCTGTCCCCTGAACAATTGACCTGTTTTTTTTTACCTTTCTCTTTATGGGGGTGACTATGTGACCTCTTTTTCTTTTAAATGGTGTACCTAGGTGTCCAACTTCAAAAGATATGTAAAATGACCAGGCATGAGTATTCCCTTATAGGAATCAGATCTGTTACTACAGGAGGCATAAACACATCTCGGAAGCAATCATGCAACTTGCTAAGCTATCATACTTTCTACCTGGTCATTCATGCTGTGATAGTAATTTTGACATCCACAACAAAACAATGTAATTTTTCATAATGTCCTCCAATGTTACTGTGAGGCAAGAATGTATGCCGTACCCTGTGGGAGACTGCACCAGCCTTGTCCTCTTGGAAATAGTTAACCCAACCTTTGCTATATGCATGTACTACACAAGTTGGTAGAGTGACTGAGCAGTCAAGCTTATCTCAGGAGGGGTCAATGTGAGCTGTAGGGTTGTAACATAGAGTTTCACAGTAACACATATCCAAATAAACACTTACACTAAGGTTTCTTGATTAATCAATTATTTATTAATTTAATATTAATTTAATAGACAGTTGAATACGCCTTCTTTAGAAGGTTATACAATATCTAACACTTAAAATATACTACAAAAATACACACTCTCAGTTTTCAATAAATCCACAGATACCCATTTGGAATGGCACACAGACACTACCTAGACCCTGGGGTGACTTAAATAACTAGGACATTGTGGACATTAATATATCACTGGCACATTTAGGTGATACTGAGTTTGGTGTCAAAAGGACACATTTAGGGAATAAAATAATGATTACCAAATATCCTTAAGCAGGTAAGTACTTTTGAACCCACCAATGCAATGTAGATTAACCCTTTCCCAGCTACACAAGTTATAGACTCTTTGGAGGGATAATTAAAGCACAAAGTCAGAGGTTAGAAGAGTCTTTCAGGGAACCAGGACAGCCAATGTCAACTGAGCAAAAGGGCTTCTTGAAGGAAAGTAAAAAGTCTTGCACAATGTTTTAGACATCTTTGAAGAAAATGAAATCACTGTTGGTCCACAAGCTGGAAGGCTTGTGAAGGGCAAAGCTGCAAGCAACTCTGCAATATGAAACCATGGCACATCTTAACTGAGAGCTAGCAAGGCTACACAACAAGAGGCAGTACCCCTTAGTTTACAGTACCTTAGGTCTGAAGAAATTGGTTCCAGCTGGCTTCTGTTCCAGTTGTAGAATGGCGGATCCTGTTTTTCCTTGGCCTCAGTCGTGGGGACAAGAGGGAGGATGACTGGGGACTTCTGCACTACGATTTGAAGGTCGGCATCAGCAATGGGCAAACTTACGATCAGCAGCACTTTGCGGTTTCAGCTTCTCACAAATAGCACCATTGCGGTTCTTGGATACTTTATGGGCTTTCCTCTCATCTGAAGTCCAGCACTCTGTTGAGGTGGCTCAGCCTTGGTCAGTCCTGCTTCATGGGAGGCCGCAGGATCTTCCTGGAGCTCGGGTCTGACTTTAAGATGAAACACTCAATTCTGGTGTTCCTCTCCCTGGCAATCGGTTCCTGCAGCAGCAATGGAAGTACAGCCAGCTCTGAGAGGATTTCCAGATGCGTTTGTCTGGGGTCGATTGGTCCCACCAACCCAAGGGGAGAAGTTGTCCTTTGCAGGGCTTCTCTAGTCGAGGCGAATTTGGATCTTCAGCACTGCAGCAGGGCTTCAGCGGGCAAACCAACGGTCCAGGAGTTGCAGCAAGCGTCTCTTCCAAGCTCTTCTTCGGATTCCTTCGTCCAGTGGTCGACTCACCTTTTATGCAGGTTTCTCCCATGCATTTGCAGCCTAGCTGTCACTCACACAGCAAGTTGGCTGTCCTCTTAGGGCAGCCAGACAGCCAATCGCCTTTGAGTGCATTCCTGTAACCAAGGGGATAAAGCACATGTAGTTTTGGGCACCTCCCTCACTTCCTGCCCTGCTAGACATGCTGGAAACAGAGGTGGGCTTCACTGGTGAATCTCGCCAAAGACAAAATGACAAATGGGACCAAACCTGGTTTGGCGGACAGAGTAAATCTCAAGAAGGACCTTTCCAACAAGAAATGGTGAAAAAAGAAGACAAAATGGTACGGGTGCTTTACTGCAGCTGCAATTGCAGGCCGCGGTAGAAACACACAATGGTAGGAAAAAGTAAGCCACTGCCACCAGCCATTAATTGTAGAAAGGGTAACATAAATGTGTCACTTGAGAAACTAGACAAAGGGGATACTAAGTAACCCCTCCAGAACCCTTTTGTAAGATAGAGTGTGCTGGCTCTAGAAAGTTACAAATGTAAGTAAAGTCAATTTTACTTCACTGCTCTTGGAAACAGTAGTTTAACCAAAAGAAGGTTCTTTTTTAAACCTTGAGGAAATCTGGAAGACTTCCCTGTGCCACCTGTGTCAAATGTAAAAAGATTATCCCTATGGAGTTTGTCAGACATGAACACCACAAGAAACACAGTGTTCAAATCAATGGAAAATACATGACGGAGTGGGAAAAATGTCTCACACTCTCCAGGATAAAAATTAAAAGTCCTAAAGTCCAGCAACAAGAGGTGGGGGTCTCTAAGGTAGAACCAGACTGCTGCTACAGACCTGCATATCTTGTGCACAATCTATGGTACCTGATTGGTAACAGCATTGTGTTGAAAACTTTCTGTATAAAGTTCTGTTCTGCTGGCATAGAATAGAGAACTGGTTCTCCATCTGGCAGCCTTCTAATTGCTTGGATCGTGCATTCAAACCAACATGTTGGTACTACATTTGAAGGGACTACCTAGCGTAAGTAACGCCAGCCGTCCCTACACAGACCCAGAAATGTATCTATTCTGCATGCTGTCATCACTTTAGTTCTGAATTAGCAAAAGAAACACAGATACACACATCACAAAAAGCACAAAAACCACGAGTTTACTGCATATGTGATATACCACAAACATAGTTGCAGTAGTAATTGTTTCACCACACTATACTCAGCATTTAGAGACAGGGTAGGAAAACTACGCAGGACATTTTACAAGGAAGTGGAGAATAAAAGGAAAACATAAAAGCAGTTTACGTTTTTATTGTATGCTCCATTTCATTATACAACTGTCCTGAGGCATTATAAAACACTGTTGGCAAATAATATTTACAGACAATGCTTTAGTTCTTCTAAAACGGGCAGGAAATGTAAGGATAAAGGCAATTTTGCCTTCATTTACAATTACACTCTACTTTGGGAGTTTTTAAATTTGCATGCAGGGCCAGGGGACCAGCAACACACAAGTATACGTGTTTTCTGGTCCACGTCATGCAATTACCCTTTTATTTAAAATTACCCCATCAGAGGGAAGTTACAGCTGAGACGTAGGCAAGAATAAGATAGAAGGTGGGGAGACAGAGGGAGAGAGAAGAAAGAAATGGAAGTCAAGTAGATGAGAAAGAAAACAAAAGTGCACCCAACCAGAATTTCGAAAAGGATCAGGAAAAACACTGCACAAAGCCTGACTCCCTAGATCCTGTGTTGTATTCAAATAGAAACTTCTCATCAGAGGTTAAATTGTTAACATGCCCATGTCTTCCAATTAGGATCACCCTATTCTTCTAGGATTGCAGGAATGGTTTATTCCCAACCAGGGGTGCCCTAAACAGAAATTGTAGCTGATGCTCAACTCTAATCACAACCTAACCCCACAGTTTGAGGCTATGACATAAACATGACATTTCCAGCAAGGATCCTTGACACCATTTTCACAAACCGTCTTTTTAGACAATATCAAAGACCTTTTTTTTTCTAGAAAATTAACATGTACATAATCTCCATCAAGGCCTTACACAGTGCACTTTCCTCAGATTTCTGAAATTTGTTCACAGAGCTTTGATAGCATGTTTCCATGGCTTCTTAATCAGCCCTTATAGTAAGTGGCCATTAGATGGGAACTTCTCAGACAGGGACCCTGAGTTATGAGGGTCCTGTTCAGTTACCCTCAGAAATGAGGGTATCTGTTAGGACACCTCATATGTGACTAAGTGAGGGTCTGCTTCCTCGTGATCGGAATGCACACACTCTGACTGGACTGTGACTACCCCTCCGGGCGACCGATAGTGTCAGCCATTGGCTCACTGTTAGAACCTCTGTCAGTATATGCCGATGTGTTCTTGAAATCATTCATACAAGATTCGACCACAATGATAACAATTTTGGATTCACCTACAATTCATTCTGAGGATATTTTTGTCACACTTGATATAACATCTCTTTATAGTAACATCCCACAGATGGAATGCATAAAGGTTATGTTAGAACCGCTTGAAACACAGGCAGATAAACAACCTCCTTCAGCTTTTAAATCTGATTGCATCCAAATTGCTCTGACAAAAAATCTCTTCATTTATGAGAATTCTTTCTTTCAACAGCTGAATTGCACCAGCATGAGGGCAATATTTGCCCCTGATCTTGTCAATCTATATATGGACCATTTCAAGAAAAGTCATATATATATCGATACCAATCCTTTTGAAAATAACAACCAAGCTTGTTATCGTTATATTGATGATATTTTTATGATTTGGCGAGGCACAATGGAAGAATTAAAGTCCTTTAATATCTGGTTGAACTAATGTGAGGTGTCCTTGAACTTCACTTGTGTAGCTAACAACACAAACATTCCTTTTCTGGATCTGTTGATATACCAAAGACCCAATAATCGAATTGGCACCAGTTTATACAAGAAACCGACACAAAAAAAAAAAACCTTGCTCCACTTTGGTAGCTTTCACGCGCAATTACTAAAAGAAAATCTACCTTTTGGCCATTTCCTACGTATCAGACGTAACTGCTCGGAGAAACAAGATTACAAAACTCACAGTGAGATACTGAAAAGTAATCTAAAATCAAGAGGATATCCCCCTCACGGCATCAGAAGATCCTATAAAAGGGTGGACAATACTCAGAGGATCGATTGCCTTACTAAACAAGATAGCACCAAACTGGATAAAATAACTTGTATAACATCATTCACCCCTGTGAGTAATGACCTGAGAAAGACCATCTTTCTCGGTGATCAACACCGAGTCCTTTTCCATTCTTCCCCCCATTTTGCTTTCAAACGGTTACAAAACATAGGAGATAAACTGGTACATAGATATCCTAGATTGCCCACCAATTTACCCACACAATCGACACTCTGGAGTCTCCCTCCAGTTGTGGTCCACTATAAATGTGGCAAATGTCTTATGTGCAACTTTACCAAAAATGCCAAGACTATTGATTTTAAAACTGTGGTTTGGAAACTAAATTCCTTCACCAATTGTACAACAAAATGGGCCATCTACTGTATCATTTGCCCTTGTGACCTGTATATATCGGAAAAACTAAAAGAACTGTGCGGACCAGAATAGGTGAACATCGGTACTGTTTAAAAAATGGCACAAAAGACAAACCGCTAGTAGAACACTATCAAAAAATGAAACATTCTTACAATGATATATTATGGTACGTGTTACAAACTGTGGATGCACACCCCCGTGGGGGAGATAGGGACCTAAAACTGCGAAAGTTGGAACAAAAATGGATACATAAACTGGACTCTGTCAAATTCTGATTAAATCTATATATAGAGTGGAATCTCTTTGTCGACAAATAAGCCCCTTCTTCACTAAACTAACAGGACATCTACAAAGACAATCGGTTTGTTCTCCCCTCTCTCAAAACAGCCCGTTCTGGAACATCCTCACCACACTGTTTTGGGATATAGAAATTTCACCAGCTATACTGGAGTATGACCAGTAGTTCACCATCAATCTTTAAGAAATATTCAGCCATGCAGATTATCATTAGTGCGACTGGGCGTTGGCCATGTCGGCCCATATATTGTGTGGTTGACATATGGGTTAGTGTCACACCCAACATTGAATAGTGAGATATGACATCTATATCAAACAACTGGCTCACACCTAGGGCCAATATATAGACATTTCAATACGATTGACCAACTAAACCACAGTAGCATAAAATGCTTGGATGTGAATTGATACACATCACGGGTGCCGTTTGCTTAACAACGATTTATGCAGGAATATACTCAAATCTCTATAGTGGTAAATCGATCTTCCGGACATTTAACAATGGCCGCCATATCATATCACAATTATTTAACGCGTACACCCTGTCGCAATGACGCCAACACGCAGTGTAGGAGACATATGAGGCTGGTCATGTGATTGATCAGCGATCGTTTGTACCTGCACACAGATTCTGAAACGCCGTAACCGCGCCTGAATAAGAAGTAAGTGCGACTTTGTTAAACAATTATTGCCTCACCTAGGGAGTTTCTGTATACACGTAACAATAAAACGACGGTTATATTATATGTCGGTTCTCTGAATTTATCTCCACAGAACGCTCGAATCAGATGAGCATCTGGCAAGATAACTTCTCATACCAATTTGGTAATAAGAAGCATTTTTCACGTGTATCCACGGAAAAACATACCTAGGAAAACAAAGGAAGGAAGGAAGGAAGATGAAGGTAGGAGTAATCACCCACCACTTTTTTCATTATAACAACTACGTTAGTTGATAATTAGTGTCACCATTCCTTTGTATATACTGTTTCCAATGCAGCTCGACACGGTTCCGGCTGACATATGATGCACTTCTTTGTCACTATGGACATATCCTTTGCATTGAAAATAGACACTTTTGGAGCGTTTGTTTTAAGAAAATACTAAGGTATGACTATGGTCAGAAACCATCACCACACAAATACATATATAAGGTATTGTCTCCTGTGGATTAGATTAACGTTTGTATGCTCCACAGTGTGGAGTATATAATCAGCCATTTTTTGGACTCGAACAAAATGAAATTACTATAAACCGAACTAAAGAAAGAAAATAGATCAGGACAAACAAGTTGGGTCTAAATAATATCACGTGGTATATCTAGTATTGAAGATTGATATATCTATGATGCACATGCAATAATAAGTTACAGGGTTGGAAATATTAAGAAAGATGAGGCAGCATTTTTAGATGATCATCCGTAATGGAGCTGTTTTTTTTTAAATGATATATTTGTGTGTTTTTTTGTTTAGATACACTGGCTAACACAAAGCACTCCTTGTGAAATACATGACATCAAACACCAGTTGTCTTCTGGGTGTCCTGACGAAAGCCTTAGTTGGACGACTAGACGTCCATGTGACAACAAGCCAACGCTTATCACTTTGCGGTTTGGCGTATATAAGGCTGGAAACAGAGTCACTTCTGTCGACACTTTCCCCATGGGTGCTTTTTGCGAAATTATAGAAAAATGCCTGCTATTGGGAGTCACCTTGTTTTACTAACATCACCTGAAATTAGCAATGGGCGTGTTTTAACTCTGACAATTGCTAATATTTGAATGTGTTTTGAATACAGTGTTCATCGTTGTATGTTGTGATATATTGTCTTTTTAATAATTGGACTCCTTGGTGGTCCTTTCTTTTTACCATACATCAAAATAATAAAACTAAATATATTTTTGCAAATACCTGCAGTTGTGCAGATCTTGTGATATTTGTTGCCACACAAGATTTTGACTTACAGGTGCCATATGTTAGTCTAAATTTCCAGCCTACACTTGTGACATTAATAGGTAGCTTGTTTTTGGGACACTCCTATACTGCTCATATATTACAGACCACATTCCACAATCCCCTAACAAAAAAGTGGTCTCTCTTTTGCTCATATAGCACTATTTGGACTTTTAGAGGTACAGACATGTATGGGATGTATTCTCAACACAGCTGTGCTAAAGTAATGTTATTCCAACACATGTAATGCACATTGACAAATCATTATATGAATCTGACTCAATATTAATTCACAATGTTAAGTCAACATAATTGTTGATGGCCAGGAGCAGCACATATTGTGGAAATAATTACACCACATAGTGTGAAACGTGTGAAGACTATAAAGTGGCACAGTTCAGGATTGTAACTTTGAGATCAATCCTGATGCCATTTATTTAGGAACCATTTATTTTGCACTCCAATCTGTGTGTTTAATGCAATCTGAGAGATACAATTAATTTAATGAAAACATTATGTACTAATAACATGTGTGTTTCTGATGTGGCACATTATTAAATCAGAAGTAGTCATTACCATACATTTGCATCATTTATAATTTATGTATCGACACATTGGCATCATGATTCCTTCAAATGTAATGATAGGTGTGCCATATCAGGTGTGATGCAAAAAGTAAAATTATAGTGAATTATATACAAGTTTCTGCGATCTTTGACACGCTTACACAAAGGTGATTTTCAAACACCTTTTCCAGTCTATCAGTTATAAATATATACTGGACATGTTCATTGTAAAATTTTAAAAAGTGGCAGTTTTCAATGTTAGCACAATTACATAATTTCCTTTTTTTAATAGCTGCTTTAAAAAAAAAAATAACCTCTCATGCTCAATATATCTGTTTCTTTCGTCTAGTCGCACAGCTGTCAGCAATGGCTGGAGGACCTTCATCAAACATGACAATGCAATTCTTACCCACCTATGCAGAGACGGGGTTACAAGTATAACAGCATTATATCTGGTTATGCCACCAACCAGAATGACCATTACTGCATGCAGGCATTCAGTAACTTTAAGGGTGCACATAATTCCAAGTTATGCAGACCCTTTGGTCATGCCCCATTTTTTTCATTTCATAGGCCTACAATGGGATATGTCATAATATTGCACGCTGTAATATCGCATCAGTTAATACACTTGTGTTGGGGGACTGACTGCCACACACAATTAGTCAGAATTGACAGGGATCAAGTCCTAAAAATAAAAGTGGGGGGACTCATCCACAAACGCAATGGGATGCGACGTCACCAGAAATGTGCATAGCAATGTGAAATGTGCACATTTAATAAAATTGGTTTTGCATAACCACCAAAATTGCACAGGACGAATGGCATTTGCCTTTCATAAAATCAACACACACACAAAACCAAGAGAGGCTATTTTCTTCTAATAGCGTTTTTTGAAAATGTTAAAAGGTGTGCATGTTTCCCTGGGACTTGCAGTACTGAGATGGGACATTTCAATGTTAGTTTTTTGTTATTTTACGTCAGGTTATATAGTGCAGTGGTGAAGTGTCTGGACGCAAACCTGACGACTGTGGTTTGATCCCCGAGGTTGGCATTAATTCATAAATTCAAAGAGGACATTCAATGCTTCTCATTTTAGCTGGGAGGGACTCAGTCCACCGTGTTCAAAAAAGTGGGTGGACTGCGTCCACCCGCTTGTACCCTCGATTTAAGCCCCGAGAATTGAAGCGTTTCAAATGGAAACCAACATTTGGCAGAGCGATCAAACATGACGTTTTTCTGAATACCACATATTTTAACGTCAGTGCCAAACTCATAATCATGCCCGTAGAATGAGAGAGACAGGAAGACAGTGTGAGAAAGATTGGCAAATAGAGAGGGGGAGATAGGGTTCGGTTGACAAATGAAATGCCTGTGAAACCTGGCATTTGGATGTGGGGAGGCTGCAGCATTCGTCATTCCATTTAGGGTCCCAGCACCTTCCACAGTAAATGTTTACTTGATCTCATTCTGATAAATGTTTAGACTATAATGACGAATACATGCAAACGTTGATAGAGTATCTGTCCATCGTAATCCTTAATAAAGATTTGGACATACTAGGAAAAGATGACCAGTGGGATGAACTCATACAAATGAGGAAGAGATTAATATGTACAGAGTTACATGCCATTATCATGTTGGAATATGTGAAAAATCAAGCATTGCTCCAAGGACTTATTGTTAGGAATGAGCCAAGACTATTCTTAGACAACAATGAGTTCAAACTAAACTGCAGCTACATAACTAATAAATGTGGCCATGATTGGCTTACTCTTATTATAGAAACAGCCCAAGAAACCACCAAAAAAATTGAGATTGATTTAAAAACCTTAGAGGTAGAAATTAAAAAATATTTGACATAGAAGCCTTTAAGAGTGGTCTGGATAAACATCTAAAAGAGATGCAAGATTTCAAAGCTGAAACTATTTCTGAAAGAGTCAAAAGAATGAAAAAAGACGTTCTGAATTTTACACATGAGAAGGCCTTTATCTAAATTGGTAAGGACTACAAATTTGGTGATACTACACCAGGCCAAAAATAGAATCGTAGAGTATGATTCCGTAATACATCCTATAGCTCGAGTGATGGGGTAGATTCTGAAAATAATGATGAATATAAAAGACCAAGTAGCAGTGGGTATGCAAACCAAGGGCATAACCGATCAAACGGGGAAGAGAATCAAGAGGCAATCATCCAGCTAGGAATGGTCAGTGTCAACCTTTTTTAGAAGGAGGCAACAACCGGAGAGACTAGGCTCCAGAACGGATGCAGACCCGCAGCCACAGGGGTTGGTAGTCAATCTATCAGCGTTTCTGCTCACAAGCAAAGAAGAGACTATTTTGAATAAAGGTCTCAATTACGTTTTATCTAAATACCATAACACTTTCGAGTTCAGGATAGAATTCCATCAATTTTTGAGAAAGGTACATCTTAGAGAATTTTTCAAGAGCAATCCTTTTGGAGAAACTAATAACTCTAGTGGTTTAAGAAATCCATCTACTTTTTTTGTTCAACACAATTCCCACACACAAGCATCCATGGTGTGTGAAAGAAAAGTCATGGAAGAACTAAGGTCTAAAGGCATCCCCAAACATTCTAACTTAAGCAAGGAAGATCAGAGTATTTTGAAATCATTTGGTTCTAACAAAAACATAATTATCCGTCAAGAAGATAAGGGAGGCACGATAGTGGTCCTTAATAGAACGGACTATGTGGAAGAATGTCTAAAACTTTTGTCAGACATCACCCACTATCAGAAAATATTCAGAGACACTAGTAATAGTTTAGTTGCCGCTATTACAATCAAAGTGGCCAGGGCTGTTGAAATGCAAGTGTTCAGTAAACAAGAAGGGGAATACCTGATCAAAGAAAATGGCAGGGTGCTTGTATTTTATATTCTCCCAAAAATCCTTAAAAATCTAGAAGAAATTCCTGGAAGTCCCATCGTATCAGGGATAAACCTGGAGTTAGAACCCCTGTCAAGTATTTTGATTATTATCTCAGACCATTTATATCAAATATGAAGAGGTATGTCAAATATACCACACATGCAATACATAAAATTGAGGGAAATGTTGAGGAAAATGTTTCACCAGTGAAAAACTGATGCTGTGTCATAACATACAGGCTCTTTATACCAACTTACCTCAACCAGCTACTCTTGAATTAGTGGAAGAAACTCTACTTAAAAGAAGCGATGACCACCCGTGCCAAATTCTTTTGTTAAATGGTATACCGAAATGGCCTTAACCAACACATTTTTCCAATTCATGGGACAAATTTATAAACAAATGAATGCACTAGCAAAGGGAGCTGCTATGGCTCCCAGTTTAGCAAACCTATATGTAAATATGTTTGATGAAACCATGGTGTACTCTGCACTAAACCCATTCTAAGACAGCATCTTGTGCTGGCTTAGATACATCAATGCCGTGTTTGCTATCTGGAAGGGCAATGAGGAAGAAGCAAAGAGTTTTGTAAAATGGCTAAATGAGCAGAATAGGTATCTGAAGTTCACTGTAGATTTGAGTAACAATCAAGTCATTTATCTGGATATCTTTATATACCACCATCAAGGCTTTCTCCTAATGAAACCCTGTACCGAAAGCACATACAAATGCTCTATTACATTACAATAGTCACCATACCCAACACTTTAATAACAACTTACGTTTTGGGCAGTTTTTACACCTTAAGAAAAACATCAGCACAAACGAGTCCTATGAGAATTAAGCAAATGTACTCATTGACAAATTGGTTCACCGAGGGTACCCTTACCTGTTGGTTAAACAAACAGCCAAAAGGGCATTTACTAATACTAGGCAAGCCTTGTTGGAACAAATACATAACAATAAGGAGAAGGAAATTAAAGAGAGACCCCTAGTATTTGTGAACACCTTCAGTAAGGGATTATTAAAAGGAATTGGAGAAAGATTATGGAAAAAGATTGTAATAAAACATTAGTAGCATTTAAAAAGAGCACCACTGTATGCAATTTGGTCATGAGGAATGATATTTGCTGTAGAAAACAAGAAACTCAACAAACAAGGTTGTGGGGTTTACCCCCAGTGGTAGGCCACCTCCCATGTGGAAATTGTGTGATGTGTACCCAAACTAGCAAGATGACATCAGTGGATCTAGGCTTAGATAAGGAATGGACCATCACAGATCACACTAATTCTAACAGACGCAATGTAATTTACCTGATTAGGTGCCCTTGCCAGTATCTGTACATTGGCAAGACCAATAGGAAAAGTAAGACTTGGATGATCAAACACAGAAGTTGGATTAAAAATAGAGTAGAGCAGGCCCCTTTGGCAAAACATTTTTTGGAGACAAAACATACCCATGATGATTTCAATTAGACAATTCTTAAACATATCAGGGGTGAGTAACAAGGCGAGTTGAACAAGAAGTTATAAAATTGGAACAAAAACTCATCTTTCTAATCAAAAGTCATATCCACGGCTTGGACGAAAATGTGAAATGGCATAATGCCTAAAGACAATTCCTGTGCTGATCAACCTGGTCAGGGTTTAATGTTAATGTTAATTATAGTATCTATTAACAATGCCCATGTGGTGGATGGCTGTTTATGGACAACAAACTGGTGCTCTTTATCAAATGTATGTGATGCAAAGTACAAGATGCTAGAAACATGTAGCGGTACTCTGAGTCATAAAGCCTGTCAGGACTCATAAAACAAATCAGAAGCTTAAAGTATGACTAGGAGCCCTTAAGTAAAACAATTAATGAGGCAATCATGTAAGCACACAGAAAGAAGTCCTAGTGGTTCCATAAATTGTAAGTGACATAAAGTATGTTTTCAATGGGGTTTTGCTTAATGCATTTGGGTCATTTTGTTGATGAAATGTGATGAAATTTAAAGTTTTCTTCCCCCACGGTTTTCATCCACACGCAAAAGTTTAGTTAGGTCTCTCCATTTGATACCCATATAAATAATATAATCACACTGCAAGCTTTTGTTGGGCTGGTCCGTTTGGCGACACTAATCTTGGTTGGCTTCAAATCAAAGTATCTTGTACTTAGAGAAAATCACTCTTGCTGTCGCGTCTCCTCTGAGTGGGGTGGTGACAAAAGCCTAATAATCCACCAAAGAAATAACAATTTGTGAATATACTCAGACATGAGACATGTGCCAGTTAATTTCAAGTTTTAATTGGTCATGTTGTGAGCCCTCGTTGATGACATGTGTTTCGGCTTATAAAGCCTTTCTCAAATCAGGGATCAATACTTTCTTGGAATTGTGGTCTTGCATATAGACCATTTAGACATTTGCATCATAAAACGGTTAAATCCCTGAGTTACATCAGTAAGGGGTCTCCTGCATCGGCACATTGTACGTGATGATGTCATGACGTTCCGGGTCATGATGTCACATTAGGTATACATAAAGCAGCCATTTAAAAAAAAAAAAGCCTGAGGTACACATCATTTGTTTACATCCCCTTACTAAATGGATGAGAATTTACCGAGGTGAGTGGAATTTTGTAGAATACTTTACTTTCTTCTGCTCGTACAAAAGTAACGTAGATTGTAATCAGTGATCTATTATTTATTTATAGACATTGGTGAAGGAGAGCTGCCAAGTCAACAGCCCTATAGAAGTAAGTCATATCCTCTGACTATTATTAATATCTCGACAGTCATGAATACATTAGCAGAGAAACCTAATGTTTGGGCATAGGAACAGGGAACTATCAAACTGACCTGTTCCAATTGTGATTTTCTCAGTCTAGACCGGGACTGTGTGTATGATATAAGAAACAGAATTGAAACTGTAATTTATGGCCACTGGGACCAGAGGGATGACACTGCAATCAGCTGCCCTAGGTAAGAGAAAGTTTTTTCCTGGGCAACAAAAGGCAACTGAATGGTGAAGTGGTGTGGCTTGTCCACTCAGACCTGATTTGAATTTTTTGTTATTTTTCTAAAGGGATAAGAGGAAACAGTGTTGACTTTTCCTAAAAGAAATTCAAGGAAGTCATTCAGAACAACCATTTAGGTTGATCGAAGGCACTGGGATATACGTCAACTAGCCCATAAGGTGTGTACCTGACAGCATGCCCAAAAAGAAACCTTGGGGATCAAGGAATTTAAGGATCTATTTAAAAGATCATTCTTAACTAATTATTACTAAACTAAGGGGGTAATTCATAGAATTCAGCGCACAAGTGGCGCACGTGGCTGGCCACAGTGTGCGTGTGCGAATCCATGCGCCAGCCGCGTGCGCTAAAATACATTTCCGCGCACACCGTATTCATGGATTCCAGCCACCAAAACCAGCCGTGGCGCACAGTGGCGCAGCGACCCTGCAGCAGCGCTAGTTACGCCCCCAAGAACGCCCCTTGCGCAGGGAAAAGCAATCAAAATCCCCAATCCAGCGCAAATGGCTGTGCTAACCCTGTATCAGCACGGCAAGTGGGGTACGTGTATCACTGGGGTGCGTGGGAAGTTTCTCACGTGATTTCATCTGGGTACATGTATTACTGGGGTGCGCGGGAAGTTTCACACGCAAATTCAGCAGGTTACGTGTATTTCAGGGGTGCGCGGGAAGTTTCACACGCGATTCCATCAGGGTTTGTGTATTTCAGGGGTGAACGGGAAGTTCCACGTGCGAATGTCCTGTGTACGTGTATTTCGGGGCACGCGGGAAGGTTTGCACGCAAATTCAGCAGGGTACGTGTATTTCAGGGGTGCGCGGGAAGTTCCACACGCAATTCCATCAGGGTACGTGTATTTCAGGGGTGCGCAGGAAGTTTCACACGCGATTGGCCCTGTGCGAGCGGGGTACGTGTTTCACTGGGGTGCGCAGGAAGTTCCACACACGATTTGCCCTGTGCGAGCGGGGTACGTGTATTACTGGGGTGCGCGGGAAGTTCCACACGCGCTTGGCCCTGTGCGAGCCCCCACTCCTCCTCCTGTCTCCCTGCACCCCCGCCCCCCACCAGTCAGGGGCACCCTCCACCAACCCCCACACATGTCTCCCAGCAACCCCACCCCCCAGCAGTGCAGGGCACCCTCCACCAGGCCCCCACACATGTCTCCCAGCACCCCCAACCCCCAGCACTGTGGGGCACCTGCCAGCAGGCCCTGACACATGTTCCCCAGCCAACACATCATCACAATCTAAATCCCTGGCCCTTATGGGCAGCCTCCACATGCCAAACACCCACCCAAGTATTGCATCCACCCACTCAGAATTGCCAATTACATGATACACCCCTAATGGCAAGTATGTAAATGAAAACATGTCCCTCACATACACACAATGGGTGTAAGTGAATGTCAAAACCCATATCATGACATGCATGAAACCAATGATATGATACTACACATTGAAGTTTGATGAAAAAAAATGTATTAAAAGCAACATAAATGGGATTAAAAATAAACAAACGACAATGGGAATTAAAAACAAAAAAAGCAGCATGTCCGTAAAATAATGAAAACCACAAATCATAATCCAAAGGAAAGGTGTCCAAAGTCACAGTTCAAAAAAGTACATCCAAGGGAAAAACAAAACCAAAAACCATTGCTCAATGGGTAGATAAAAAAAAAAACATAATCCAACAGTCAACTATATACAGATAAACAATCCAGGGTCCATGATCCCAACTGAAGAAATTAAACCTATCTAAAAATACTACGTAATAAAAAAACTATATACAAAAATGTTGGCCATTGTCCAAAAGGTCCAAAATCAAGAAAAAAGCAAAGGAAACCTAACACTAACTACATAACTATTTACAAGGGAAGCGGGCTAGTCCAACGGCTCACTGGATGTTGTCATGGGCCAGGGCATCATCGAACTCCTGTTCAATGGCTTGGAGACGGCATGTTCCCTGGCCCCGAGGTCTCGCAGGGATAAAGCAGTGTCCCGCTCCAACTCCCTGCGAAGACCCTCGAGGCACTCAGCCTGCCTCAGCGCCCTCCGCATGGAGTTCTCCGCCCTGACCATTGTGAGCCGTTCCTCCTCTGCCCGCTGCCGCTCCACACCTATCTGCTGGCCCAACCGCTCTCACACGGAAGCCACTCCCATTCCAGGGTTTTCCTGCCCTCCGGCTGATGCCTGCACCCCTGATGTTGATGGCCCCGAGCCATGATGCCTCCCACGTCGAGCCTGCCGCTGCCTCCGACGCAACTGCCTGTGCCAGCACGACGGCATCCAGGCTGAGGGAATCCACCAACGCCGTTGTGCATGTGCCCTGCCCGATGATGCCGTCACATCCTCCATCTGCTGGGGTCCAGTTGCTGGTGTGTCCACCCCTGCTGGACCTCCGACTCCTGACTGTGGCAGGGATGGGATCCTCACCGAGTTGGCTGCATTGGTCGGGGCAGGTCCACAGGGGGCCCTGGTGGCATCTGGGCCGGAAGACGGCATGGAGAACGACTGGCGCATAGCCTCCACAGAGGAGGAGAGGGTCGCCAAAGTGCCCGACACATGTACGAGACCCCCGACCACGACCGCTCCCAACTGGGCCACGTTGGCACGGTGCTCTTCGTGATGATGTTCGTGCTCCCCCCGGGAAGCACGCACCTCATCACGAATGACACCCTTGAGCAACGCAACACCAATCAGGACCTTCTCCATACGGCCAGGGGTCCCCTCGTCCGCAGGTGGAGGGGAGTCAGATGACATGACATCCCCCCTACCTGCGGACGGGCCTGGGATGGGGCATCCCTTCTGGTGCATGGTAGTGCAGTCACAGTGTCAGGGACAGTGACATGCACAGGCACCTCCACGGCGACCTGTGCTGCCTCCTGCCCCTGCCCCTGGACTGCATCACTTGCACCAGCAGGGATGCCCCCACCAGGCCCCATGTGCGACTCAGTAGCGACCTCCTCCTCCTCTGTGGAAACCACCAACCTGGATGGCTCCACACTGTCTTCCACCGTTGCAAGCCCCTGTGGGGGCTCACCCACCCCTTCCGCTGCAGCCGTGGGGGCATCCCCGCCGCTTTGCTCCACAGCGCCGTCTCCGCCTTCTTCTTCACTTTGCGCTACGTAGAGAGAGACATAGAACACAAGCATCAGGGTACTGTACAATGGTCCCCTAGACAGGAAGCAATAGCAGATGAGTGGCACTGTCAAAGATCATTTCCATCATGTCCCTCCACAACACATGGGTCAGTGCAGGCAAAACACATGCAGTAACAGGCATGGCACATGCTATGGACATAAGCAAACATGTCCAAGGGACTCTTGAAACATACAATGTTGTTTTTGAACTCACATGCATCATGGGTCATGCCTATCACATTCACACACTTCACCGTACTTTCATCCATCTGGACTCATACACCCCAGACACAGTGGATGCAAGGATCGCTAGGCTGCATCAGTGGATCTGAACATTGACACAGACATGTGTCATGCATCCATGGCATTCACAAGTCACAGACACGCAGGTCAGACACACAGACATGGAAACCATACATGTACATGGCATCATCACCCATCCCTCACCCCCGCCCATGTCCAGGAAAAGAGACTGGCATGCTCTCATGTGTCCATTCCGTAAAGGGCTCCCCATATAGCATTTAAACACATACACCAACCTTGAGCTTCACACATTACTGGTCTCACATGCATGACCATGATGTCCCTGCACAAACACACGCGTACATGGCCTATGTCACACATACAGGCAAGTATCAGACAACCAGCACACTACAACATGCCCTGTCTCACACAGCAATGCCTGGCCACTTACCGCTCGACTCCAGACAGGTCTGCCTCTCAAGGACCTGGACGTGGAGCGCTGGGGATATGCGTTCCAGGACCCTCATCTGATCTTCCGACAAGTGGCCCTGCGCCCCTTAGCATCCGCTGCCTTCAAGAGGCGCCGGGCCTTGTTGAGGGTCCTGGACCTGAAGTCCTCCCAGCGCTTCTTGACATGTTGGAAGTCGTGGACTGCCACCCCCTCCGCACTGATGGCAGTCACGATGTCCGTCCAGATCCTGTCCTGTCCATCCTTGTCGGCGCGTGATGATCCGAAGAGGGCATCATAATGCCCCAGGACATGCTCCACCAGGACACCAACTTCCTTCTGACTGAAGCTGGTGGCCCTCTGCCCCTCTGGCTGGGGGTCGCCAGTGGTCTCGGATGGTGTTTGCCCCGACATGGCGACCCCCGAGGCAGGCGTGGGTGGGCAACTGGGTCCTGGGGCTGGGCTGTGGAGCGATGGTATCCCAGTCGGGAGTCTTCTGTCCAGCAGGGGTGGACACAGCAACTGGACCCCTGCAGATGGCTGATTTGCAGGCACCAAATGGCGGGGAACGGTGGCGGCAGGCAGGCAGGCAGCAGCAGATGGCTCGTGGGAGGCTGCTCGGGGCTCTGGGGGGCAGTAATTCAGCCTTTTGGCCAGGAGCGTGGTCTTCCGTGTGCTTACGCGTGGCTAGCTTGATACGGAGTGATTTGGCACGTGAAAATTCTGCACGTCAGCGTGTAATTCGAGGAAAGGCCCTTAGCGCGTAAGCGTGTCTGCACGCAAACGCGATTTCATTGGACAGAAGGCCCTTCAAGCGCAAGCGCCTCTGTGACGTGATGCGCGCAGTCGTGCATGGGCGTTTCAGCGCGCATGAAAAACTGCACGTCCGCGTGGGAATGCGTGTAATCCGAGGAAAGGGCCCATGCGCGTAAGTGACGTGACGCACGCGGGCATTTCCCTCAGCACGGGTTAAAGGTGAGCGGGGGCAGCAGTTCGCTGTACGTGCCTTTCGTGGAGACCGACGTGTGTTGCTGCTTCCTGTTGTTTCCCGAGCCATCACAACTTCACAGCTATCAAGGACGTATCTCTTCTTTTGGCGGGGGTATTGGCTACGCGTGTTTTTCTGCATCGCGCTAGTCAGACGGTGAGTCGCACATGCTATTTTTCCCACTGCGGGTGCCCCTGTGTATCGCACCCATTTTCGATGTCATAGTAGCCTGCGTGTCCCACGCGTACGCGTTATTCGTGTTTCTGGGTGCCACTGCGTACTGCAGGAGGTTGATTCCACGCAAGTAGGCTGCAGGGTTGCGTGCACGGTTTTACTGCAGTTTTGGGGTGCCTGAGCGTTGCGTGATCCGTCACTACATCACCGGGGTCACATACAGCCTTGCAGGTGAAGGCGGGCTGTTAACAACTTGCTTCCCACCCCCTTCACCCCAATTGCCCAGGTCAATTGTGGTGTACACCTCCCATTGGCACTACTCCATCTGTGCCGGCACTACTACATCTGTGCCATGGTTGGGAGGACACCAAAGGTGAGGGGCGCCTCAGCTGTGCGTACTCCTCGTGGCGGGCGTGGTCGGGGACGTGGCCGTGGTGACCAGGGAGTAGGGGGACTCCAGGGTGTCCAGGGTGGCCACAGAGGGGGAAGAGGCAGGGGTGCGCCACTTGAGCACAATGTTGTGCCCTGTGTCGGTGCAGTCATGCCACCACCCCCTGTGGTTCCAGGGGATGCAGCTTCTGCATCTGGCACTGGTGCCCGTGTGACCCGGCAGTCCGTTCCATCGACTGCCATGGGCCCAAGGGTAGTGGTAGCTGCAGGTGCAGCTGTGGACACCGTCACCCAGGCTCAGGGTCTGCCAGCGCAGGCTGTGTTGGAACTTGAGGAGCCCTTGGTTGATTTCCAACAGGCCAGGAGGGAAACCATACGGGCAGGCAGGGCTGCTCAGACCAAGACACGTGTCCCTGGGGCAGTTATGTCATCTGCTGCCCCGAACAGCCGGGTTTTGGCAAGTGCAGGGGCAGATGCACCCAACAACACCCCGGTTGTGAGTCTGCCAACCAGGACCGTTGCGGTCAATGACCCTGCCACAGCTGAGGGTCCATTAGAGGGCACCCAGATGCCACTGACACAAGTCAGGCCTTTGGTAGTCCCTCCACCTGCCACTCCCTTGGCTCAATCCACCAAACCCACTGGCCTTACTGGTCAGGGCGGCATTAGCCAGCCAGGGTCTGCGCCACAGTCCAAGAGGAGGAAGGTTGCACCTGCAGCACAGGCTGGGACCCCACACACAGCCACGACCTCCTGCACATCGAGGAAGAAGCCTTTCTGCAAGCAGGAACTGGACTTCCTCATGGGCTACGTGTGGGGCCACAGCCGTGACATGTTAGTGGGTGCCAATAGTCAGACTACGGCTGCCCAACGTGACACCCACTGGAAGCATGTTGCGGAACATGTCAGTTCATTCGGCCATGAGGTGCGCACGGTGCAAGAGTGCAAAAAGCGTTGGAATGACATCAAACGCAGCACTAAGGCTAAGCGTGCCTCTAATTACAACTTGACTCTGGTGACTGGCGGTGGGCCTGCACCAGAGGAGGAAGAGCTCACTCCGCATGAGGCACTCGTTGCGGAGTTCATACCACCTGAATTGGTCGAAGGAGTGGGAGAGATGCTGGACTTTGATGCCCAGTCCAGTGAGTGTCGATGCGTGTTTGTTGAGGACGTGTGTATTTCACTTGTGGGATGTGTTGTGCATGATTGTCACTACAAGTGACATGTACATGGTTTTGATGTGTAAGTAATGCAATGCTTCTGTGATGCATGTCTGCTCTGCTGGATGGTGGACATGTGGAGCATACGGGGACTGTCCGCATCACCACTATTGCACCCTACTGACATGCTGGTTACAAGTATGCCCCTCCGGTCCATGTTCCAGCTCATTGGCCCTTCTGCATGTGGCATGGGGTGACCTTCCTCTCAGCCCAGGCACAATGTCATTGCATGACTGACGTGCATGTCTCCTCTGCCTGCATGCGGGGACTCCATGTAGGCATGCCACCTTGCCCCTCCTCCGCCACTCTGCACCCCAGTTCCACCTTTGCACTGGTCTGCTTCAATCTTGCCAATGTGTACTTTCCTGTTCATGCGTCTTGTGTAGATGCTAACTTCCAGCGTACAATCTGCCAGACATATGCCGTGTGGTACAGCCTTAGTACTTGATGCAGGGTATCTCACTTGTACTGTGCATAGATCAGATGTCCCACAGGGACATGAGTGCCCATTCATGCTCCATGTGCATTGCACGCATGCCCCTATGTGTCCTTGACTGGATCATCACTGTAATACAAGTCCTGGGTGACATACATTGCATGGCATCTCATCAGCCTTCCCATGTCAACTGTGGGTCAGTACTGCGTTGCACACATGTTTAGGGTCTGACAATTTGTGTGGCTCACAGGCCTCAGCCTGTTTAATGGCCAATGACTCTGTCCAACTGTTATAGTGTCTTCTTCACACGTGGGCGGCCTCCAGAGTTTTCATCATGTGTTCTGCCTACTGTCCCATCATCATTTGCAGTGTTGTCACTTGAATCACATTAAGCTGTTGATGCCAGTCAACACTGCCTGTCAATACACAGGTCTATGGTCAGCCTTTTGATACCATGCTAGGCATCCCTGCTTTTGTACTTGTGTGGAGGGGTGCTTGGCTTCTAGATATGGTACACATTGAATGCACAATGCATGTGATGCCTGAATTTGACCTTGCACTGCCTTCACATTTCCTGACACACACCATGGAGTCCTTGTACATGTAGGTAGTGAGTGGCGTACACATTTTCTGCACTGCATAGACCCACTTCGATGGAAACTGCCACCTTTCAACAGGTCTGATCACAGAAGCAATTCAAAGTTGACCCAGCATGCATGCCAGGTTATATGTTGTGTGTCACATGTCAGCCTAATGCGTTTGTTGTCGGTGTGTGTGTGTTGTGTGCTTCTGACATGTGTAGTGACCTTTTTTCTCTCTATTTTTCAGGTGATGACGCAATGGAGGCAGAGGATGGTGTTGTCATGCCAGACACAGGGTTGTTACCACTACATCAACCCGGCACAAGTGGGGGTCGTGGGGTGGTAGGCCACGAAAACCCCCAAGTGCTACAGTCCATCTTGTCTCTGGCTGCCTATGAGTCCAGCCTTGATGACGACTCTGACATCCATGTCGAGTTGGATGAGCATCAAGTCCATGTGTCAGGGGTGAGTGATTCTGATGTGGACACTCCTCTGTCCGCGACACCTGCACTGAGGGATCAGACAGTCTTGGTTCCTCCGCCCGTGGTGGATCGGGACGCAGGGTCACCCTCCACACCAGTCACTGATGTGCCTGGGACATCACGTTGACGGGGGCATGTAGTCGTGCAGCCGCAGGCGGTGCAAACACAGCGAGGACACCCGGTCCTTGGGTCCCAAAGGGGTCAAGCCCAGCAACGCGGTCGCCGCGCGCAACCGCAGTATACTGAGTGGGAGCAAGACATGACTGCCAATTCAGAATGGCAGGGGGCAGCAATAGAGAACATTGCTGAGAGTATGGAGCTTGTGGCCCGATCTGTGCTCCCCCCTGCTAGGCAGGTGCTTCTCCAGCAGCAGGCGGCACGGTCCACGGCCCGCTCGCTCAGGCTGTGCATGGCGGCCTCAGACAGGGCACACCAGGCTGAAATGTCGTCTCTGCGTCAAGCAATTGCTGCTCACGCAGAGGCGCACATGGATGCCATGAGGGAGGAGTATGCTTCCCTCAAATCCACTCTGGGTGTCCTTATGATGTCCCAGAGGCAGCAGGCAGAGGAGAGGTTTACACAGCTTGAGCGTACCATCTCAGCTGAGCTACAGGCTTGCCGGGTGGTGCAGCGGTTGTCCAGCCAGGCCTTGCAGGAGGAACTCTGTGTTACACGTGCTACCTTGCAAGAGGAAGCACGTGTATCACGTGAGGTTCTGCATGCAGACCTACGTCACATCGCCACACAGAACCAGGCTCACCCGTCCGGCAGACTTGCTGCCAACGAGGGGCAAGCTGCGGCTAGGCGTGGCCAGGCTACTGTGCCACGTCCTCCTTTCCAGGATGAGCCAGACTCGGACGACCATCTATCTCCCACATAGGTCGGGCAGTGCAGGCGTTGAGCCCATGGAGGTTTTTATTTTGGCTCAGCATCATCGCATGTGGGTGTTGAGCAGCACCCTGTACCTCCCCCCTCCTGGGTGCCTTCCCTCCCCGCCCAGGTCGTATGTGGCCATTTTTGATTTTTCTTTTAGTTTAGTGAGTTAAGTTTCTGTTTGATAGTTAGTTTAATTAGGTAATGTAGGTTTTTCATAGTGTAATTAGTTAATATAGTCTAAAATTGCTTGTCTATTGTGCTTTCATGTGACGGTGCAGTGCTTTGTGGCTTTTGAAGGCATCCACTGTCTGTTCCAGCTGGGCCCTTCAGGCTTGTCTTGTGTATGTGTTTGCTGCTTGGGTCCTTGACTCACATATGCCACTCCTGCCACCCTTATCCATGGGCTCGCAAGGATGGTTCGGTGTGACAGCCTATTACACAAGGGCTTTGGACTGTCATATCTGTGGCATGTCTGGTGGTGTGTAACTTGTGTTGACACCCCTAGTGGGGATGATTGTGGTGTTATTGTCCACTGTTCAGCTTTTGCTAGATGGGGTGTTTCATGATAAATGTGTACATTCATTGCTATGATTTGTGTAGTATGTTTCCTATCTTTACTGTACACGTGCTTGTTGCAATTCATGCCGTAGATAGTGTGTTCCACACTTTGGATGTGAAAGACGGACTGATGGTGTGATTTCTGATGTAAGTCTCTGACATGGTCCAGTAATTAGATGCCTGAAGAGACACAGACAGATGACTTTAAAGCATCAATCATGTGTTTCATGCCCTTTCTGCAGGGTGATGAGCCTCCAGACCACCTTTGCCAGCAGACATGGCCCATTGGACGTCTGAATTCTGGACACGTTTGTTGGTGCCCACATGCACATGTGTGCACAAGCAGAGGCACAGGGATTGCAGACCTACATCCTAGAACTGCTGACGCGTTCCAAGGAACTCCAGGCAAGGTGAGCAGCACAGGGGGGCCACAACACAGCAAAGCTTGCACCAGGCGAGTTGCACATGCAGGCTTAGTAACAGCACTGAGGGTGAGCTTGGACAAATATTGGTGTTGAAGCACACAATACAGCTCAGATGTGTTGGTGGACTGATGGCTGTTGATTGTAAGGTTGTCTGGGGCACCTGCAGGGGCAGTGGCACATACCCTCCAGTACACCAAGGTCCATCGAGGCACTTGTATCAACCATGTAGCCTTCCGAGACATGGAAAGGGCCAGCTCACAGGGACATACAGCAAGGGACATACTCGGGTGCAGTGCATTTCATTTCCATATTTCCATGTACATTTTGAAACATGCACTGCCTACTTTGTTTCGGTCATGGTGGAACACGACTTGTTCTGAAGTCATGCCTTGCTATATGGGTCTGTCTGCTTACCCAGGGAACATTGCATGTTGTGTGAATTATGACACATTGGTGTTCCATTTGCCACGCACCCACCGGCGGCTGACTTACTGCATTGACTGTGTATGACCCATCACAGGGGTAATGTTACATATGGGTACGAAGCATCTGCACCAGATTGTCTGTTTGTAGAGTAGTTTGTTGCTATGGGGCATATTTGGTGGTGTGTTTTTGTGTTATGGGCACAGACAGATTATTAACTGTGGCTCTCTTTGCAGCATTGAACTGCTCCTGTAACCGGACCTGAGAGTGCGCAGGCAGGAGGCCAGCACTCAAAACCAGAGCTAAGGGTCTTGTTGTTTTTCTTTCAAACTGCTCTGCATAGGCTTGCTGGGGGGTGCACTAATGCATGGATGAATGTGTAATTCAATTTGGTATGTTTGTTTTCCCCTAATCACCCGGAGTCCTATCCAATTTTAAACCCTGTACCCTCTACCGGTGTTCCTGCTTCCCGTACCTATCCAAGCAACGTTCCCTAACCCTCTTTCCCCGCTGGGGTTGCGGATGCCTGTGTAAGCCCCAAACTTGCAGGCGCCAAAACCCTAGAGGGGGTGGTTGGTTCGTGCCACTCCTAAGCCTGGACTACAGAAGGCCATGTCAATGATGTCCAAGTTTGTTCGGATTGTGTATGTGTTCATGCAGGTGGTACATTTTCGTGCATTCCCTACTTTCATGTGTCATTCCTCCTCCCCTCTCCTGCCACTCATTCCAGTTATCCAGTGTGCCAACACCTGTCCCGACTGCATATCCCTCACCCTCCTTCCCCACCAGGGTATCAGAGGCCTGTGTGAGTTTGACCTTGCAGGCACCCGGGCCACGGTGGAGGTGGTTGTTTCGTGCCACTCCTGCGCCTGTACACGGGACCTGTGACAGTACACATCCGTTCATGGTGCATCATTCTATGTTATGTACCACACATGGTTCACATCCTGTTGTGACATTGTTTTACTCTGCTACCTTGGTTGTTACATCATTGTGGTAGTACTTGGCCTTTGTGAGGTACTGCTACATCAAGTTATCTACTGGAGGGTGTTCTGGTTCGTTTTTCTGGCTTGGATTTTGTGATTTTGCAAATGAGGGTGGACTCTGAGGGTGCAGGCACCTTTTTACACACAAGGTGGGAGATGGTGACAAAGGGGAAGGGTGATCCTGTGGCCAGGTGAAATTGAGCGTTGAAGGCTCCTTGACCCAGGTGCAGTTGTTCAGTGGGTCATGGTCATTTGTGAGGGAGGGGGGTGTTTTGTTGTTGATAGTTGCCTTTCCCTGCAGTGTGATGGGAACCCTGACATTGTAATTGCGGTATCCTATGTACATGTTGTGTTCTGCTGATCAATGCCTGTTCATGTGTTGTGTTTACCTTTCAGATGTGAGGGGATAGTTGTGATTTGACATGCTGGGGTGTACACATGGTGAATGTTCACATGTGATGTGTAGAGGACACTGATGGTCACTTGATTGCATATGTTGAGTGCATGTCCTTACTGACCCACACACTTGCACTATGATGCACTACATGTACAACCACCCTTGGATATCCACGTGTACACTCTGTTTGCCTTCTGGTGCCCACTGTGTCCCTGCAGCACATGTTCTGTGACCAATTATGGACCCTGTACATGCCTAATTTGCTTTTTGATGTGGTTTGTCGCTTAGATGTGATGCTCAGGGTGTGCATCACACACAATAGCTGTTCACTGTGCTGTGCGCTGAGCAGTGTGTTGCAAGAGTTGGACATAGCACACAGAAGCTGCAGTGTTGATTTTGCAATGCACAATGTGCATGTAGACAGGCATTCATTGTTATGTTACGTCTACAACTTTTGTAATGCATTTGGGAATGACTTATTTTGGGTGGGAGGTTGTTGGTCAGTCATTTCATCTGATTCCAAGTCAGACATCATTGTCTGATGCCACTGTACATTTTTGACATGGCAATGTGTACCTTATTGGTACTGTGTTGGTGTATGGCTATTGCTTGCCATGTCATGTTGTGGTTTGGGAGGGTTTGAGTGACATAACAGTGATGGTCATGGCCTGTTTTGCAGGTGTGTGTGATTCACACCTTGCATGTCAGGGTCATCCGCTTCTCAAAGCAACTAGCTGGGGGTAGATCTCTCTCCGCGGCAGGGGCCTCCCTCTGGAACAGCCTTCCTGCCTCACTGGAACTTGAGGAGAACCATCTCTGGTTCCGGAAGCACCTCAAGACCTTCCTCTTTGCTTCTGCTTTCTCTCTCCCTCTCCCTTGCTAAATTCTTCACTGGAACTGCACTGGATCTGCAACTGGGCCACTCTCACCGACATCGGTCCCTGGCCCAGCAGCTCTCCACTTGCACTGCCTCCCTGGCAACCCCTGCACTGCGGGACTGTCTCTCTATCCCTACAGCCCCCCCTTCCCAGCACTTGTCTGCACTTACCTTTGCAGTTGCCACCAGCTGGCCTATTTATTTGTTTTTTAATTCTACTTACCCTGTACTGCACTCCCCCCTCCCCTTCCCCTTGCACTTTTCCCTTCCCCCTACCCCTGCACTTGCACAATCTAAATGATAATGACACCTGGCCTAGTAGTATCGTTGTCTGTCTTCCCTTGTTCCCCCCTCCCTGCCTCGGTGCACCTTGAAACACTTGTGTATAGGCACGTTACAAATGCCATATCATGTCATGTCATATGTCATATGTGTGCCTTTTGGTCATACAGGATAGCTTGTGTTTAAGTAGCTAGGGATGCAGACAATATGGCACTTCCATGGCAACTATCTCAGGGTGGTAGGGTTGTGACAGTTGACTGTCTCTTTGTCATCATCGATTGTCACCTGGTATGTGTCAGGCCTGTGTGCACTCCGCAGGGGTGGGAGTTTAGGTGAAAAATGTGGCCACAAGCTGGGTCCGGGCTTCCTCGCCACGTGCCCTGTCCCCTCGCATGGTCTGCACCTGTGCCTGTGGTTAGGGATGTGGGGGTACCACCATGTCCACCGGTACGCCCTGCCGTGTTGTAACATTGTGCAAGACACATGCTGCCACAATGATCCTGCACACTACTGGGGGTGCATAGAGTAGCTGGCCGCCAGAGCGGTCAAGGGAGCGGAAATGTGACTCGAGCACTCCGAATGTGCGCTCCACTATGGCCCTGGTTGCAATATGGGCGGCGTTGTATCTTACCTGGGGTGGTGTGGTGGGGTTCCGGATTGGCGTCATCATGTGGTTGCTCAGAGGGTAGGCACTGTCCCATGGGGAGGTGTAAATGGTGGTGATTATTGGGGTTTGTGTATTTGTGTGTGTGTGTGTGACATGCATGCATGTGCAAGGGCATTTGTACTCACCTAGGAGCCAGGTGTCACCATGCTGCCCAGCTTCCAGGGCCCGGCTCAGGGCGGACATTCTGCATATGAAACTGTCATGGGTGGAGCCAGGGTAGTTTGCATAGACAGAGGTGATGATTCCCTTTGCATCGCATACCACCTGTACATTGATGGAATGCCAGTGCTTGCGGTTTCGGTAGATGTGCTCAGTGGCCCTAGGTGGACGTAGGGCCACATGGGTGCAAACTATGGCACCGAGAACTTTGGGAAGTGTGCCACCCTGAAAAAATCCAGGACAACGGCCTGCCTTTCTGCGGGTGTTCTGGGCATGTATATGTGCCTGCGGACTGAGGTGCACGCTGTCATGATTGCCAGTACCTGGTATAGGCAGCGTGACTGTGTGGCCTGTGAGACCCCCCCCACTATGGCAGTAGTCCGCTGAAATGACCCAGTGGCCAAGAAATACTGGACATTGAGCACCTTCTCCAAGGGGCTCAATGCTTGGGAGCAAAGGGTGGGGGATGCAAGGTCATCTTCCCACTCCCTGACCAGGTCTAGGATGATATGGGGTGGAAACCTATACCTGCCATAGACCTGGTCGTCAGGCATCCCAAAAAGGCTTGTCCGTGGTGCGAAAATGCGTGCCCGCGGGCGCCTTGACAAGATTTGGCGCACGGACAGCGGGAAACACGCGCAGCGTCTTCCTTGAATCGCACGCGTGCGTGTGCGCTGGGTTTCTCACGCTTGCGCCACCCTGCGCCTGCTTGCGCTGGGATTTTCGGCGCACGTTTGCTGCATGAATCGACCCCCATGTGTCTTTAATTAACAGGGTACCACACAAAACCTTTTGAAGAAGTTGAAAATACTTCATAATTTCTATACAACAGACACAAGACAGCGTTTTGCCCCTGATGAATGTCCTACATTTATGTTTTGAATTGGACAGAAATGTGTACGAGTGGGGCTTCCTTAGAGCATCATAGATACAACTCCTGTTTTGAAAAGAAAGCCTCAGTGTGAGGTGTCACAATGATGTTTTTTGTTTGTTCTGGATGTATAAGATTTACATATATTGTTTCACTTGTGTTGTTTTTTAAGTTTATTTTTATAAAATGTTTTATGTGATATGATCATTTTATGAGTGTGAAACAATTGTATTTTTGACGAATAACATTTGGATTGTTAAAAAGGAATGAACACAAGACATAAGCTTGAATACATGTTATGGTTCGCATCCGATAGAAACATTTTTGGTGATATCTTCTTTTTGTAGAATATATATTTTATCCAAGGCCACATACATGTAAACCGGTCTCAGGATAAGGGGGGCTCTGCACGTGCTCAGTTCCAAATTATGATGATGCACGACTTGTTTTATTTTACTTGTATGACTATATAATGAGCACTTCATGTCTTTCATATAGATGATTCCAATAACACGTTATACATATTTCTTTCAAAAGTATGTGCAGACAGCTGAGGATTTAGTCCATGTTTTGGAAAGAAATAGTAACATTTCCTTAAGCACAACAGTGAAGGAAGAAGAACTCTAAGAATCCATTGCTACTCATTTTCCACATGTAATATACGTAATAGTAATCATTGTGTGCCGTGAAGCATGTACTTTATGATATGATATGATATGGCATTTGTAACGCACCTATACACAAGTGTTTCAAGGTGCGACGAGGCAAGGAAGGGGGAACAGAGGAAGGACAGAGACAACGATCTTACTGATCTTACTAGGTCAAGTGACATTAAGATTGTGCGAGTGCAGGGGAGGGGTAAAATGCCAGGGGAAA